>NC_092023.1:1275000-1447500 GCF_042242105.1 Pempheris klunzingeri | reverse complement strand
AGTCTGATGTCTGTTGGCTCAAAAAGGAGCATCTAAAGTGCCCCATGCTGCTCCACTGGGGAGCTGAAGATGTTGTATACCTGGTGTGTAACGACTGTAGTCTGTATTGAACTCTTTAGCTGCCACCTGGTCGATCGGTGTGACTTGTTGTTTTCATATTGTGTCGTATTGATTTCTGTATTTGTGTTTTTTTTCCCCGCCCTGTGGTGTCCAGCTCCCCAGAGGAACTTTGAGATTGCCTTTAAGATGTTTGACCTGAATGGTGATGGAGAGGTGGATCTGGAGGAGTTTGACCAGGTTAGACTGCGATCACACAAACACACAATCACCACGTTAAAGGAGACACAAGAATGGAAAACAGCCAGATTAATGTCTGTATGTTTAATATCAGTAACACACACTGACATATCTATCAGTGTGTCTACCACCAGGCCTGATACGGTTTATGACTATTATTCAGATAGACGTTTTAACCTTATACCTCATTTTGTAACAGAATTAATGAAAGTCCTTTATTAAATCATAGAGATATTAATGATGTTCATCTTTCCTCTGCAGCCAGAGCTCCCCGCTCACCATCCAGCTCATCCACATTTACTGTTGTTTGATTGAATAACTTACTCACCAGTAACAGTAATGGTTTTATTGTTAAGTCAGTTATTCAATCAAACAGCCACAGAGGCTGTAAATCTGTCAGATGACACGTTGCACGTCTTCTGGCTGTCGAGCCGGAAGACGAGCGGGGAGCTCTGGCCTGCAGCCGACAAGCAGGAAATGTAAACATTGTACATTTGCATACACAACCAACATTACAGTTGAAAAGTTGCTCCCTTTAAATGCTTCGTAACATCAAGCAAACAAGTATTAGTATTTTAAATCGAGCTCATCTAACACAAAGCTCTTTTTATTAAGGGGCAGTTGTGTGATTAAATCATTTTTAAAACAAACTCTATGAGACTTTTAATTAAATTAGAATAGGAAATAACAATAACTGCCTCTAAGACCTAGTGTGCCCCCTCATCCGCAGGTCCAGAGCATCATTCGCTCCCAGACCAGCATGGGCATGCGACACCGCGACCGCTCCACCACAGGAAACACTCTGAAGACGGCCGGCTGCAGCTCCGCTCTCACCACCTACTTCTTTGGAGAAGACCTGAAGGGGAAACTCACCATAGGAAGCTTTCTGGAGTTTCAGAGGAAACTGCAGCACGATGTGCTCAAACTAGAGGTGATGCAGTGGAGGAATGATGATGAGAATGTTCATCTGCTGCTTTACTGTTCTTCTGTGTACATAATGAATTCATTTAAGTGTTACGGCTTTGCTGTAATCTTAAATCTTAATCCCTTCTGCATCCATTCAGGGACTACACGTAAAAACCGACAGCTTCTTAACTCAGAGGAAGTAAATATTACTGTGTCTGTTATATGTGGCTGTAAATAAGCAAATAAACCCCCAAAAATGTTGAGGAGCCAGGGGACAAGTGAGAAGGGAGTGACGGCTGAGCGTTATGCACAACACAAAGGAAAACAAGAGGCCAGGATGACAAATGTGCTGTGTGATTGTCTGTCAGCAGCGGTCAGCGTCACACCCTCAGAGCTGTGACGGTTACGTTTAAAAGCACCAGCAGCTCATCCGTGTTGTTGGGAATGTGGTTATTTAATTAGCAGAGGTAGCTCCTAATTCAAACACTGAAGCGTAAATGTGCGCCGTCATCTGAGCCTCCAAGAATGGGACTTCAGTCTGAGCGCTCGCCTGATAGAAAGCTGTGTGTCAGGTTTTAATGATGCCACAGAGCCCAGAGAGGAAAATCACAACACCACAGATAAGGTCAGTACTAACATGGGTAACTCACCGCCTGAAGTCTCACTGTCACGTGCTCACTCTCTCTCCTCGTTATTTATTTGCTGAGGCTGCAGATCACCTCGGGCCATATTTCACCAACTGGAGCTGTTTTTTTTGCGGGGTGCTGATCTCCCTCTCTCACTTATATTCCCTCCTGTCTGGTTTTGGAACTCTTGTTGATGAATTCCTCAGTGAAGCTGGAATTCCTGCCTGTTTTCAGACTATAATTTATACATTTTTTAAAATGCATGGATGCACAATTTGGAAGAAACCCAGTTGGCTGTCTTCACCAAGCCCCTTATGTTCGTGCACAACAACAGCAGTAACAAAATAACCAGAGATTCTGTCCTTAAAGTGGCCATAATCAATAAAGGAGTCGCTCATAGTGATAAACTTTCAGTAAATTATCACCTCGACCTGCAGCTCCAACTTTCAGCTCGTTGTTTTTTTTTGCTGACTTGTTCACTGTTACCATCTCACCGTGTTGTTTTTAGCAGCAGGCAGCTGTTTTCAGAGAAGAACTTCTAGAAACCGACCTGCTCAGCACCAAACAACACAGATACACAGTTAGAGACGAGCTTGTGAACATAGTGGGACATTTAGCAGCTAAAGAGCCAAATGTGTCTCTCAGGAGCTAAAAGGACACAAACATGACTGCTGGATGTGTGAATAAGCAAAGGTTATATGTAAATGTTCCACTGGCCAAAACAATCAGACATGCAGCTTTATGTCACCTGACAGAAGGTGGATCCTTATTGAGAGCACTCAGGTCACCCCTGAAGTCTGTTTTTTTGCTCCGTCATGAGCTGCCTCTCACAAGTGCGACAAATTAACATTTTGAGAGGTCGGCACAGACCAGAAAGGAGGGAGGGTGTCGCGTGGCTCTCTGACATAAATCAGCTGGATTGACCTGACAAGCGAAGGCCGGCTGCTGTTGAGCCATGCTCCGGCTGAACATTGTAAAAAAGGGATGCACATGCAGATTTAATGTTGCCGATGCCCGCTCCAAGCATGATTCAACTTGAAGCCTGACACCAGTATTTACTGTTTTCCATCTCCCGGCCCCCTCCTCCTCTTATTAATTTGTTTGTCCCTCTGCGTAGCACTTAATCTTGTTGTCTCTCTCTTCGCCCCCTCCAGTTTGAGAGGAACGATCCCGTGAACGGCAGAATCACAGAGAGACAGTTCGGGGGGATGCTGCTGGCCTACAGCGGCGTCCAGTCTCGTAAACTCAAGCAGATGCAGAAGGGCTTGAAGAAGATGTTTAAGGACGCACAGGTAGATAAATCTGCGTTCTTATTCTCGCTCTCATACAACTCACACATGAGCGGTTGGTGCTCTGTGGTTATATGCGGTGCTGGATTTGGTGGTGGGAGCGTTTTAAGTAATTGGCCGGCGTGCGAGGGTGCGTGTCAGATGGTGCGTGCCTGAGGGGAGAGGAGACCATGTGAGAGGGACGGGGTGAGAGATAAAACATCAGTGGGAGAGGACAGCACATTCAGAGGCTGCCGTCATGCACCTGACCTCACTCTCACTCTCTCCAGCTCCTCTGCCTTCCACTATCTCTGCCGACCAAATACGGAGCCGCCAGTGCTCAGCAGAGCGACATAATTAGTCCTCCATCTCTCTCTGAGCTCCGTAATACGTCCTTTCTCTGCCAGCGTCTCCACAGCACCACGCTCTCCTCCTCATTTGCTATTCTATCAGACTACAACTCCTTGTTCAGTTTAGTTATCCTCAGACGGAGTAATAACCTCAAGGATTTATTAGAAAAAGGAGTTTTGGCTCCTTTACCCAGTTTTCACCAAACACCACCACTGTAAAATAGCTCCACAGGGACAGACCAAGCAGAGGGAAAATGTAGAAATATTCAAGATGTAAAAGGGCTTGAAGCCCTTCGGTATATTGCCTATCCCTTTCTTATTTCCAGAGCCTCGCCTGAACTTCATGCTGGTTCTGCCTCACTGTAATGAGCCCCATCAGTCAACTAGCTGAGCTCACACTCATGCATATCCTGTCCCCAGAGGTGCTGCAGCAAAATGTGCCCATTTCCCCCCTTTTCTTTTGCTCCCAAAGATTTTAGACATCTCATAGTAGCTTGTTGGTATTCAGTAAAGCAGCTCATTTGGCAGACTGAGCTATGATAAGCCAAGTCTGATGGTTAAATGTGGTGATTAGCAGAGAAAAGAAAACTCAAAGCAGGGAAGCTGCCCTTCCTTCCAGGCATGACGACAAGATGATGCTGCCAGAGCTGTCTCTCTCTCTCTCTGCCCTTTTCAGTTTACCTTCTCTTCTTTCATCCCCCCGTCTGTCTGTCTGTCTCTCAGTGTCGGCATAACCTGTAATGTAAATGAGAAAGTGTTATTTACTGCCTGAGACCAGCTGCTCACTTTTCCTTGCAAATGAGCTCATCAGCAGCGTGGCAGCTGTGTGACTGTGTGTCTGTTACTGTGTGGACACGTGCACGAGTGTCTCAGACCGTCTGTTCCTCCGTCCGTCTGTGGCACATTGTTCATCCATGTGTGTCCGCCGCTCTCCGCCGGCTCCCTCTCATCATTTGTGTCTCACTGCTGCTCCCAAAATGTCATCGTGCAGTTGCGGTTTGTGTCGTGACAATGTTTGGTTGATTCTTCACAGGGCTGCAGCGCTCTAACAGCTCAGGAACGATTTGATTCTGATTTGTCACAGGGTTTCTCACCCAAACTCTTATTTATTTTTTACTTATTTCCCCCTTCTTGTGCAGGGCATCACATTTGAGGAGGTGGAGAATTTCTTTACTTTCCTGAAGAACGTGAATGACGTGGACACAGCCCTGAGTTTCTACCACATGGCTGGAGCCTCCATAGACAAAGGTACACCCACATCTGCCCTTTTCTTCTCACATTCTCTCTTCCCTCTTAATTGCCTCCTCTTTAGCCTTAACTGTTGTCACTTCCATCCTCTGTCTCTCAGAGCTGTTAACACTCAGCCAGCCAGATCTGCTTCCCACATCTCTTTTTGCTTTTTGCTTGGCTTTGCTCCCAAAGCCTCGCTCAGCCGTTTCTCATCCGTTTGTCCGTCCATCCAAGAGTCACGAACGTGCACACATCACAGATTTTATACTACTCGACCGTCCAGCCCGCCGATGCCTACTGACACATGCCAGCATCATGACTGGGGGGGGGCGTTATTACACGGCTGTTCTTTCCCTCGTCAGCAGCAGGAGTTTTCTTCTGTCAGCTGGTGACTGGAGGGTTTGACTGGCACCTCCAAAGTAACCTGAAGCAAGACGTTAAAGTCGTTATTGGAAAATTGTTCGACGAGTTGTGGCGAATCATTAAATTTCCTTTATCTTTCTCAGCACTCATTCCTACTGAATTAATTCATCTGTCAGATCCCAACAATGAAAGTCAATTTAGTGAGAGCAGCACTGGCAGCGAGGACCTGTAGGTTTATAATATGGCAACTGTTTGACGAGGCGGTCTTTCCTTCATTTATTGCAGTGATTCAACCCTTCAATAGGCCTCCATATGTCCTCTGTCAGCTCATCCATTAGTTCTGATTCACCGAGGACACAGCTGCTGCTCTAAGGGAGAGCAGGGTCCACCCTAAGGTGCTCGTTTCCAGCTTTCAGTTTCAGCTGCATGTCTGCACAAGCCGTCTAATAAGCTGTGTGTGTGTGTATGTTTTGTTATGGAGTATTGAAAACCTCAGTCTGCCGTGGATTCGCTAAGACAGCTGCAAATGATCCTCCATCGTCCATGTAGTGAAGCTGCCATCCTGCTCTTCAGCCCTTCTGTATTTCTCTGGTCTTTGTTTCCCCTTTTCCTTTTTTTTTTTCACCTCACAAATCCGATGATGATTTCGCACCCTTTTCATAGTTTCTTCTATGTGGGTGTGTTATCTGGGTCTGTCTTGAAGGTAGAGAAGAAGGCCACTAATGAGATTCTCTGTGGAGTGATTCAGCAGTTTTTTCCCTTCTTGCCATTTGCAGGGAGATTTTGTCACAGTCTTCTTTTCATGGCAGCCCTGTGCTCTTTCTCTCCTTCTGTTTGCTCCTGTGCCTGTCTGATGTCTGATAATCGATCACTGCGGTTGAGACTGTGGAGGTTTTCATCATTCTATCATCTATTTGTTTTTCTGAAGTGACCCTGAGACTTCTCTCTCTCTGCACGCCTCCATCCCCTCCTGCCTTCAGTCTTTTTCTCCTCTCAGCTCCCATTCACTCTCTCCTGTCTATCAGGTAGTGTCCCCCGGTGAACGGGAGCCGTGCTCGCTATTGATCGCGAGCACTTTGAGTGTCCTCCCCATGTGCCGCTCATGAGCTGAATCACACCTCTATTACTCTGTAACACGACCGGTGAATGTACCTGTGTGCTTCCCTCTGCTGTCCCTCAGTTACCATGAAGCAGGTGGCCCGCACCGTGGCCAAAGTGGAGCTGTCGGATCACGTGTGCGATGTGGTGTTCGCTCTGTTCGACTGTGATGGTGAGTACCCGGCTGCTATTACTTATGGGAAGCAAATAATCCTTCTGCTGGCAGGTGGAAATGATCAATAAATGGACGTCATCTCCTCCTCTTACTTTCTCTGCCCCTATTGTTTCATCATCTCCCCCCGTCCGTCGTCGCCCTCTCCCTCCTCCTCTCCTCCTGTCTGTCTTCCTCAGGGAACGGAGAGCTCAGTAATAAGGAGTTCATTGCCATTATGAAGCAGCGGCTGATGCGTGGGCTGGAGAAACCCAAGGACATGGGCTTCACTCGGCTGGTGCGCGCCATGTGGAAGTGTGCCCAGGATACCGCCTGGGACTTCGCCACTCCAAAGACACAATAGGGTCGGGAGACGAGACGGCGTGTGAATACGGCAACAGCTCCAGTAGCATCAGAGGCGTTCTCCTTCAACAGGTCTCCAATTTAAACAGACAATTGATGCAATGAACTCATTAGGACTGCAGCTCTGAGGGGCATCACCGGTCATTAATGCATGTCGATATAGTGACTGAAGCATGCTGACGCCGCACAGCGTGCCTCTGGCCTGCCCACACAAGGCATCATGGGTATCTGTATATTTTACATTATACAAACTGCGTTTTTGTGTTAATTTCTGCCGTATTCTGTCGAGGAACGCTGAATCAGCAGGCTCCTGTGTGACCCTTCAGACGCTAAAAACCTCACTTTTGTATCCATATTTAACACATTTTGCTGCAAAAGGCAGGACAAGAGGTGGAATCAATCTTATCTGACCTTCAGCTGTATAAATGCCGCAGTACGTCTGTTCTGTGCAGACAGCAGACCCTTACAGCAGAGCTCTGTAATCTTGTTAGCCCCTCCGTTCAGTCTGCTCGCTGCATCTTTACTCCCATCACATGAAAGATCAACGATGCTTGTCTTGCTCTACAATACACAGCTCAGTGTGTATTCCTCTAATTATTATTGCTCAGTGAAACACTTTATATAAGATGGATGTTATAAGAAATGCTCTATTAAAGATGTTTTTAATAATGTAAAACTGATTAGGCTCTACTTATGAACCACTGTTCTGCTCGACTTGTAAGTTGGATTGTTGTGCCGCCACGTTCTCATTTTTACTCTCTAAGAAAAGCACAGTGGGGAATTAGTGAGGCTAATCTATACGGGCTCAGAAGAAGCCGCTTGTCACGTGTAATGAAATCGGGCGCAACGTTTTTAGGCAAAAATGCACGGCTGATTGTATGCAGCGGCTTTGAGTGCGTGCCAGAGGAAGGGAAGGATGGTAATGTGTGTGCGCACGAGCAGTCAGCACTTTTGCCTAATTGAAATGGACGGGATGGGCAGTCCTCTGCTGCCTATTAAAAGATTGTCCTGCATCCCCTTCGTACACACACTGCTGCAGTGGCCTGAAACGAGCTGGCTCGCACACACTGTGACCGAGTGACAGACGGAAGTGGTGCTCAGGAGTGATTGCTGGGAGACTGGCTTGGAGGGCCTCTCAGCGGTGTTCCTCACCCGGGTTCTTACAGAGCTGAAGTCTGGTGTCACGACCTCCTGGATCATAAAGTGACGTTAACAGGACGTCCTCATCGTCAGCCTTCAATCAACTTTATAACACGTTCCTTTTCTGTGAAAACCAAAATATCAACATTTCATGAGCTAAGAAAAAGAAAAAAAAACCTTTTTCAGCTATTTAAGCAAATGCAGAGTGGTTTTAAATGGTTTGTTTAGCTGAAGATGGAGGAGGATCTTCTTGACCCGTAATAGAACATCGAATCAGAACATAATCAGAAAAAAATCACCAAAATTGGCTGCACATTGTTTTACTTCAATTTAACCACGGCTTCATTTTCACGGTCAATGAATCTGAACTGATTAATGCAATTAAATTTCTTTGTTGTTATTTTTATACGCAACACAAAAACAAAATAGCGTTTTGCCAAACTCCAGCAGGTAAACCACTGAAGACATTTAGTGCAACAGTAATCGCAGTGTAATGGTAGAATAAACACAGGTTTTAAAAGGCGGTGCAGAATAAAGTCACTGTTTCTAAGCTGTGGTTCTGGTCGCTGTGGGGGAGCAGCTGTCCGTCAGTCCTGTGCTCCTGGTGCTGCTCTACCTTTTCCCCCGATGGCAGGAGAGAGAGAGCAGGTGGGGGGGAGGAAGGGACGGGAGGGTCGTCGGTGATGCTGCGTCCTCATCAGAGATGGAGGAGAGGCACCAGTGATCCTGTTCGGTTTCCGTCTTTCAACCGACCTGCTGGTGTCAAACCAGGAAGTGATGCAGGATGTGAGAGTGCCTTCGAGGGCTCTTCCAAAGTATTCAGTCTGTGGAGGAGGTGGAGACGCTGATGTGCCTTGTCGCTGTAGGTCAGGTCATTATCTGTCTCTGCAACAGATCTGCTGATGATCAGTGGTGGGTGGATCCACAATCATCTTGTTTTTCTCTGTGTTCAGGGTGAGACTGTGTTGTGCTCCAGGCTGTGAGCTGTCGTTTCTGATGATGAGGTCCTCAACCGTGGCGTCATCAACAAACTTCAGGATGTGGTCCGTGTATGACCATGACCGACAATCCACAAGCTAAAGAACATCATTTCACAGTGATATACAGGCAGCAGATCTTCACACTTAAGAGGCTTAAACCTGCTGAATGACCTGATAAGTGACTTTAACAATTAATTCTGCTCCTGCAGCATCGAGCCTCTCCACAACAGCCGTCTGCACTGAAACACTGAAACACTGCCCAGTAACAGCTCTACAGCGGCTGTACTGCAGACCCCCCCTCCCCGGCCTGTCCTGCCCCCTAACAGCTCAGCCGTGTGAACCCCCGAGCAAACACGCTCTGTCAAATCTCCCCGCCTGGTGAGCAGTGAAGCAGCGCTCGATGGGTAACTGTTCACAAGAGGGGCTATATTTGGAGCGAGTGTAGAGCTCTGTGTGTGTGTGTGTGTGTGTGTGTGTGTGTGTGTGTGTAGAAATGTACACACACACACACACACGTCCTTAGCATGTAGACAGAACGTGCTGTTTCAGTCTGCATTAAGGATCGAGGTTGTTCTTCACACTCAGTGCAGCTTGTGCTTCATTAGGCAGCATGTGATGTTCCTCCTGACGTGTTATTTAAAAAATAAGTTATTTTAAAAATAATAAATCATAATTATGACAGGAAAGTATTTTAAAGTTGCCAAAACAGGAGTAATAATGTCAGCAGCAGATCCAGCCTGCTGTAATAAGCACACTGAAAGCAGGACAGCGGCTTCCTGCTGAGGCCTGAATAAAGCAAACTGAAGGATCATCCTGATACGAAGCTCCAGCCCTGCTCTGCCGTCACCTACTGATCTTAGAGCCGCAGATAAACCCATCAAACATCCTCCACCTGCTGAGCTCCAACAGCCTCGGACACATCCAGGGTTCAATGTCTCCGGAACAAAACTGTTTGGACTTGCAGGTTTTAGAGCGAGTGAAGAAAAGTGTTGACAGAGGAATCAAAATGAGAGAGTGAGTGAGTACAGTAGCACCAGACTCAGCTGTGACTGACTGACTGTCAGCTGTTTAAAGAAGTTGGTTACGAGATGAGTCAGAGAAGCCGTGAGGGGTAAAATACAAGAAATCCTCTAAACTGAGAGCATGTAGTGTTAAAGGTACATTCCACCCATTTTACACATGAATATTACTTAAAGGTCCCATCTTCTGCTCACTTTAGAGTTTATGTGTGTTTAGTGGTCCTACTAGAACAGGTTTACATGGTGTAATGCAGGGGTCACCAACCTTTTAGAAACTGAGAGCTACTTCATGGTACTGAGTCATACGAAGGGCTACCAGTTTGTCACACTCCTCTGAAATAACAAATGAGCTCAGTTTGCCTTTAGATATATATTATTATTATTGATTAATGATACTCATCTATGTGAAGACACTGATCACGTTAGTGATTTCTCACAATAATTATCAACACAATAATTATAAACAGATCAAATCAACATTACACATTTAATTTCTATTAATCTCAGCAATTGTTTAAATTTTCAGATGATCACTTCTACAACATTTCATAGAACAAATGTTCCATTTTCACTTCCCACTGACAAAGAGCCTTTAAACACATCATCCACTATGTTTGTAAAAGTTAGCAATTAAGTAATGTTTAAGAAAAATCAACTTTCATATTTTTAAATAAATCTTATCACATTTTAAACTAATGAACGAATCTGCGGCATTTTTAACAAAATTATATCTGTTTACATTTCATGAAGACACTTTTGAATTGAACACAATTAAAAATCAATATTTTTATTTAACGTTGCCATGACACCGCCATGTTGCCCCTGACAACATCTGGTATCTGTTTGAAAATGTGGAGCTCTAAACGAGGCTTCGGCTGCTTGTTGGGATTTTTCCTCCGGCCTGGTGAAAACAGACTGCTGCTTACCCAAAGCTGCCTTCAGCTCACGGGCTGTTTCTGCCCGTAGCTTCCCGGTGGGCAGTTAGCATGCTAGTTAGCATGGCAGTTAGCATGCTAGCTCTGTGACCCGTAGTGAAGTGTCTCTCCACATTGTGCCGCTTTGTCGTCGCCCCGCAAATGAGACACACGCAGTTTTCTTTCACAGTAGTAACAAAGAACTCTTCCTCCCATTCACTGTCAAAATGATGAGCCTTCTTTCTTTTTTCTGCCATGTTTTTTGGATTAGAAACCGCATTCTGCTCCATCATCTCCGCTGCGCCTGCTAGCTTACTCTGCACGAGCGCCAAAGTCTTGTCATGCGCACAACACTGAACTTTGACCTTTGACCTTTGAACTGGAAGAGGTCAGAGTTCACCTAAAACTATCTAAACTAATTCTTTTATTTTTAAGATATTGTCATTTTCAAATCTATATAAATGCAAGTGTGATTAAAAAAAGAATAGCAACAGAAAATTAAATTTTAGACGCAGCTCACTGGTGAGTTGTGCTATTTTTAGAACAGGCCTGCGGGGGGCGACTCATGTGGTCCTTGGGGGGACCTGGTCCCCGCGGGCACCGTGTTGGTGACCCCTGATCTAGAATAACTCTTATTTTTAAGATATTGTCATTTTCAAATCTATATAAACCAGCTGTCACCAACCTTTTAGAAACTGAGAGCTACTTCATGGTACTGAGTCAGACGAAGGGCTACCAGTTTGTCACACTCCTCTGAAATAACAAATGAGCTCAGTTTGCCTTTAGTTATATATTATTATTATTGATTAATGATACTCATCTATGTGAAGACACTGATCACGTTAGTGATTTCTCACAATAATTATCGACAATGACTTAACAAGGTGGGAAACCGATAAAATCAATATTACACATTTAATTTCTATTAATCTCAGCAACTGTTTAATTTTTCAGATGATCACTTCTACAACATTTCATAGAACAAATGTTCCATTTTCACTTCCCACTGACAAAGAGCCTTTAAACACATCATCAACTATGTTTGTAAAAGTTATCAATTAAGTAATGTTTAAGAAAAATCAACTTTGATAGGTTTAAATAAATCTTACCACATTTTAAATTAATGAACAAATCTGCGACATTTTTAACAAAATGATATCTGTTTACATTTCATGAAGACACTTTTGAATTGAACACAATTAAAAATCAATATTTTTATTTAACGTTGCCATGACACCGCCATGTTGCCCCTGACAACATCTGGTATCTGTTTGAAAATGTGGAGCTCTAAACGAAGCTTCGGCTGCTTGTTGGGATTTTTCCTCCGGCCTGGTGAAAACAGACTGCTGCTTACCCAAAGCTGCCTTCAGCTCACGGGCTGTTTCTGCCCGTAGCTTCCCGGTGGGCAGTTAGCATGCTAGTTAGCATGGCAGTTAGCATGCTAGCTCTGTGACCCGTAGTGAAGTGTCTCTCCACATTGTGCCGCTTTGTCGTCGCCCCGCAAATGAGACACACGCAGTTTTCTGTCACAGCAGTAACAAAGAAGTCTTCCTCCCATTCACTGTCAAAATGATGAGCTTTCTTTCTTTTTTCTGCCATGTTTTTTGGGTTAGAAACCGCATTCAGCTCCATCATCTCCGCTGCTCCCGCTAGCTTACTCTGCACGAGCGCCAAAGTCTTGTCATGCGCACAACACTGACCTTTGAACTTTGAACTAGAAGAGGTCAGAGTTCACCTAAAACTATCTAAACTAATTCTTTTATTTTTAAGATATTGTCATTTTCAAATCTATATAAATGCAAGTGTGATTAAAAAAAGAATAGCAACAGAAAAAAATAAAATTTTAGACGCAGCTCACTGGTGAGTTGTGTTATTTTTAGAACAGGCCTGCAGGGGGCGACTCATGTGGTCCTTGGGGGGACCTGGTGCCGGCGGGCACCGTGTTGGTGACCCCTGGTGTAATGTTTTAAAAAACACTACTTTTCTCCTCCAGAGATCGGCTGCAGCTGTTTCCAGCTTCTCTCTGTTGCTTCGCCCTCTTCGAGGCATCTTCATGTTACCAGGAGCTGATGTTCGAGAGGACAAAACAAGAAGGTGGACGCAGGAGGTTTTCAGTGGGTGGAGACAGTCGGCCTGCTGAAGGGCTGGAGGAGGTCACATGACCAACAGATCCCCTAATGACATCATACAGGGACCCAAATCCAAACAGTGTGTTTTCACAAACATTTACTGAAAGATGGACTTTAATTAATTAAAACATGCATTTTGCATAATAATCAGCCTTTAACTTGTCATGGCGAGTACCAGCCCATCAGTATCTCTCCTTGGGCTTGGATAATGGGAAGTGTGTCCAGTCTGTAGACCTCACTGACCCTCAGTCAGGATATTGATGATCATTTGTTTTTAAAGGTCTCGTGTTAAATGCCCTTTTTGTGTCTTATCAACATAAATGTCTCCAGTTTGTTAAATGAACACCAAACTATGAGAAAAGACATGATCTGCTGATCATGTGACCTCCTTCAGCAGGTCCCCACCCACCCAGACTTCCTCCGTCCACCTCGCTGTCACCAGCTCCTGACACCACGAAGACGTTGAAGCCGAAGCAGCAGATTGTTTCTGTTCAGACGAGGCTGAAAACAGCTGCAGCAGCCACGTCTATGAGGAAAAATGTTTCTAACATGTAAACAGGTTCTAGTTGGACCCTGAGAAGAGCAGAATATGGGACCTTTAATCTGCCACTTCTTGTCACTAAGTATTTTTCATGTGTCCCCTTTAAATTGGTGGAACATCCCTTTAAGAAAAAAGAGCAGCCCTGTACTGTCACCACTCCACCTGAGAGGCCTCTGTGTTTACTGTGCACCAGAACATCTGTCACAGCGTTCAGGGGGTCGAGCCTGGACATCAGGTCACGTGACGCTCCCAGCAGCCACGAGGGAGCCGACTGCCATCTAGTGGCTTCGATGCTCGTTTCAGGTCGTCCTCGTCCAGCCTGCACCCCCTCACGAAGAGGAAGGATATACCAGATGTGATTTCTGTCTGAGCAGAGCTAATGACTGTAGGCGTGCATGTGTGGAACAAGACGGTCGAAGCAGACAGAAGAAAAAAGAAATGTAATTGGTTAGATCTTTAATCGCTGCTGCAAGAAGTAATAAAAAAAATATAAGAGAAGTAGACAATTCAAACAATAGAAACAAACATGGCTCTCAGTTCTGTTGGTGAAAAAGCTCGATACCATCGATGAACATTGACGGAGGGCGGGACAGGGGCGTCCTAACGTCAGAAGAAACTAGAGTTTGAAAGCAAAATGGCTTGAAAACAGAGGAAGAACATCTGCGGTCCTAAAGGTTGAAGTCGAATAAAACTTAATAAATAGTCTAAAACTCAGTTCTGCTCTAAATGTTCATGTAATGCAAAGACAAAAAAGAGAAACCCGAGCACACACCCTCTCCACGTTTAAACGTGGCCAAATAAAAATCGACTAACAACCAAACAAACGTCAAGAATCCATGCGATCCATTAAAAAATCTGTCTAACGCATAACGAAGAACCTTTTGTGATGGCTGTAATTCATTCAGAGACAAACATGTATGTTACAGAGAGTCGTTCTAAGAGCAGAGCTCAAAGGAGGCAAACGGAGGGGCTGTTTACTGCTAACAGGAGGCCTGCAGCCACCTAGTGGCCATAAGAGGTAATGATGTCACATGGACGTCGGCCTGCAGCAGCAGCAGCAGCCTGAAGCTCAGCGACTCTGCTGCTGCTGCTGCTGGGTAGAGACGAGGGAGGGACTGTTTATGGCAGTGGGGGGCAGATAACTGATAGTCCTGATCACATAGGTACAGTACAGTTCAGGTGGGGGGGGGGCAGAGCGAGAAGGTCCTCAGTCACTGTCAAACTTGAAGGAGTTGATGGTGGTGGAGATGGCTCCGCCGCGGTAGCTTCCCCTCTTCTTCTTCGTCTTTTCGTGACGGAACGACTTGCCTTTCGTGAACTTGAGCACGTCGTTGGCTTTCTCCCCCCAGTCCCCCGTGGCTCCAGACTGGAAGAGCAGAGGAACAAACATGTTTGTAGTAACTGACCGTGACCTCGGTGTGCAGAGCTGCTGTGGAAACGCTCCGTGGTCACTGAACTCACCTTCGCCTCAAAAGAGTTGTCCAGAAGACGAGGATCCACTTCTACTTCTTCCTCTCGGATTCTACGGAACGGTACGTTGGACGACTGAAAGAAAAGGTTTCCCATCAAGTTGTGGCTTTGTGTGTGTGTTTGGACTGAATATCTGAGCCTCCAGCAGCTCTTACCTTCTTGTTGGCTTTAGGGAACGTCTGTGGGGTCGTCGTTGCCTTCTTGTTTTTTGGAGTCTTGACTTCCGTCTCTTCTTCTACACTTTCTGATGATTCTTCGTCTCTCTTTCTCTTTCCTGTGTGCGTTAGAGGGAAATGACTTATTTACGCTCGTATTAGAGAACAGCTGAGTACCGGAGCTGTCTAGAGGAGAGGAGGGGTACAGGGTGACACACGGAGCCTTTCTAGTCACAGTTTAGTGGTTAGAGTTACTTTGAAGGATCCAGTGTGATTAGTCGTTACATCGAGCTCAGTCTTACCGTTAGTGGCAGGCGTGTTGGGGGCCGTGGCTGCTTTGCGTGGTGCTTCCTCTTCTTCTGATGAACTGTCTGAGGAGCTGCTGCTCTCTTTAGTTTTAGCCACTGGGGTTGTCTTGGCTGATGCCGCAGGTGTAGCAGGTTTTGCGGTGGTTTTACTGGCCGCCTCTTCCTCCTCGGAGCTGCTGTCACTGGATGAAGACTCCGCTGGCTTTGCTGGGGCCTTGGGTGTTACCGCCTTGGGTGTTACCGCCTTGGGTGTTGCCGCCTTGGGTGTTGCCGCCTTGCCGTTGGTGACTGCGGTCTTTGCAGGGGTGGGCTTGGTCTCGGTCTCTGAATCGGAGCTGTCTGAGGAGTCGGAGCTGCTCTCAGCCTTCTTTTTTGGAGCTGCCGCCACCTTTGTGGCTGCGGGTTTGGGTGCCGGCGCTGCCTTCTTGGGTTCCTCCTCATCGCTGGAGCTGTCGTCACTGGACTCTGCAGGAGCCTTGGTGACAGCAGGGGCAGGTTTAGTGGCCGCCGCCGGAGTCTGTTTCTTCACTGCAGGTTTGGCTCCGTCATCAGAGTCTGAGCTATCACTGTCAGAGTCCGAGCTGCTATCCTCTGCTGCAGGCTTTGCCGCTGGTTTAGCCGCTGCTGGCTTGGCTTTCACTGGTTCTTCCTCATCCTCAGAGGAGTCAGAGTCCGAGCTGCTCTCCGCTGCAGCAGCAGGCTTTGCTGCAGGAGTAGCAGCCTTGGAGGCTGGCGTAGCTGGTTTAGCCACCACAGGTTTAGCCTTTGCTGGTTCTTCATCTTCAGAAGAAGAGTCAGAGTCTGAGCTGCTCTCCGCTGCAGCAGCAGGCTTTGCTGCAGGTGTGGTGGGTTTTGAAGCCGCAGCAGCTGGTTTAACCGCTGCAGGTTTAGCCTTAGCTGGTTCCTCATCCTCAGAGGAAGAGTCAGAGTCTGAGCTGCTCTCCGCTGCAGCAGCAGGCTTTGCTGCAGGTGTGGTGGGTTTTGAAGCCGCAGCAGCTGGTTTAACTGCTGCAGGTTTAGCTGCTGCAGGTTTAGCCTTAGCTGGTTCTTCATCCTCAGAAGAAGAGTCAGAGTCTGAGCTGCTCTCTGCAGCAGGTTTGGCTGCAGGAGTAGCAGGTTTTGAGGGCAGCGCAGCTGTTTTAGCTGCTGCAGGTTTAGCTTTGGCTGGTTCCTCATCTTCAGAGGAGGAGTCGGAGTCTGAGCTGCTCTCGGCTGCAGCAGGAGGCTTTGCTGCAGGGGTGGTGGGCTTTGAAGCTGGGGTAGCTGGTTTAGCTGCTGGTTTAGCTTTCGCTGGCTCCTCATCCTCAGAGGAGTCCTCTGAGTCAGAGCTGCTCTCTGCTGCCTTCGCTGGGGGTTTAGAGGCAGCAGCAGGGGTGGGTGGGGCTGCAGTTTTAGTGGCAGGTTTTGCTGGAGCGTCATCTTCAGAGCTGCTATCTGAATCTGCGAGGAATGACATTTTAAAATTTTGCAGATGGACAGATGGATGTACAGTCAGTTTATTAGGAACACCTCACTAAACTAATTATTATCTCCGCCAAGCATAAACCTGTTTGTGTCCGCGGCTACTCTCTCAAACTCCTGGACCAATCAGTCGGATAAATAAATGAATGAAGAGATAACTATCTTGTAAAGCTAAACAGGGTTTAGAGGTTAAGTGCACTTTAATAATTCAAACTGGGCTGTTTGTGGTGCAGCAGAGTTGTACTGACATTTCTAATAAGGAAGTTTCTTCAGAAGGACACACTCTGGTGGCTCTTACCTGAGCTCACACACTCTGGTGGCTCTTACCTGAGCTCACACACTCTGGTGTCTCTTACCTGAGCTCACACACTCTGGTGGCTCTTACCTGAGCTCACACACTCTGGTGTCTCTTACCTGAGCTCACACACTCTGGTGGCTCTTACCTGAGCTCACACACTCTGGTGGCTCTTACCTGAGCTCACACACTCTGGTGGCTCTTACCTGAGCTCGACTCCTCTTTTTTGGCCGCGGCCGTCTTAGCAGGTGTGGGTTTGGGCTTCTCAGCAGCCTTAGCCGGAGTGACTTTGGCTGCAGGCTTCTTTTCCTCCTCTTCGTCCGAGCTTGAATCTGGAAAGACGTGAACAAGGAAACGTGTGTCACCTGTTCACAGGCATCAGACCACTGAGTAGAAAATGACCGAGTGGGACTGTGATGTTACCTGAGCTCTCAGAGCTGGACTCCTGCTTCTTTGCAGCAGGTTTGGCTGCAGCAGGTTTGGCTGCAGGGGTCTTTACTGGTGCAGGCTTCGCTGTGGGGGGGCAACAATGCTGTTAGACATGCCTTTAAAAACTCTGACACATCAGTAAGACAGGTGGGCACTTCCTACCAGCAGCTTTCTTCTCTTCTTCCTCGTCACTGGAGTCATCGCTGCTGTCTGAGTCGCTCTGTTTGCCGGCTGGTGCAGCTGCAGCTTTCTGCACTGAAGCAGGAGGAGGGACTGCGCTGTAGGCTCCTGCTGGGATGACAGGACACCGATGAGCACCATGACGTACGGCACACACTGTCAGGGTGATACCGTGTGCAGTCTGGAAGCCACCGAGCCAACAGTGGGATTAAAAAAAGGAGGAATACTCACCAACTTTGGGTTTTTTGCTGGCTGGAGCTTCATCTTCAGACGAAGAGTCCTCACTGCTCGACTCAGCGGCAGCAGTCTTCTTCACAGGTGCAGGTTTGACTGGAGCCTTTCAGGACACACGGAGCAAACAGTTACACCCTGAAGTCACTGAGACACACTTTTCTAACGAAGACAAACTAAGACGTGTACTAATATCCAGATGTGGCTGCGCTCTGTAGCATTGTACCTTGGCTGGTTTTTCATCTTCAGACTCTGAGGAACTATCTTCACTGCTGCTCTCCGGCTTTTTCTGAGCTGCAGCTTTAGCAGCAGCAGCCGGTTTGGGTGCTGCGGCCTTTGGTTCTGTTATTGAGACGTAAAACAGTTTTAGTTCACACAGTCACAGGAAAAGCAGGCTGCAGGTCTAATGAGTTCTGCCGTGAACTGACTTGGTGCAGGAGCTTTGGCCGGCTGCTCGTCCTCAGAGTCGGACTCTTCGCTGCTCGAGCTGCTGTCCTTCTTCCTCGCAGCAGGAGCCTGCACGCAGAAACTACACTTTAACAGCAGCATAAACCTACAAACAAAACCTGGCAACGACAACTGGATCTGGGATGCATCTGTCATCTGGATGTTTCCTCCCACCTTTGCAGGAGCCTTTGCTGGAGCCTTTGCAGGAGCCTTTGCAGGAGCCTTTGCAGGAGCCTGCTCCTCCTCGGAGTCGCTGGAGTCTTCACTGCTGCTTGATGAAGCTTTAGTCACTGCTGCTGCTTTAACAGGCGCCACCTTGGCTGCTAAAACAGACATTATAGGAAATTATTACACAACTCAGTTATGGCAGACTGTAGCTTTGGGTGCAGTTCAGATAACAGAGGCAGTGAAATCAGTTTTTAATCAATTCATTTTTAAGTTTAGTGTCAAACTGCTGATTTCTGACTTGAGGGTGTAGCAGGACTTGAATAATGGTAACGACCAGCTGGCTGTATGTTATTCTGTACATGTGATGTGTTCGGTGTCTAATATTTCCAAACTACCTGCAGGAGCCGCCGCCTTTGATTTTGCAGGAGCCTCTTCATCCTCGCTGCTGGACTCTTCGCTGCTGGAGCTCTCTGCGCCGGGTTTTGCCTTCTTGGCTGACGGACCGTTCGTAGCTCCGGCCTTGTCGGGAACCGCTTTTCGCTTCTTGGCTTCAGGAGACCTGAGAAGTGACATTTAAAAAAGGGAGAATCCGCCGTTTAACCACACGTCATACGTCCAGTTCTCTGTTTCATCAGCTGAAGCCCACAGAGTCACAAATTCAGGGGTACGTGTCACCTGGTGATGTCACCAGTTTGAGCAGGAGGAGGTTTGGCTTCATGGTCTGATTTAAGGTGGATTTAAGGTTTGACGGAGCAGACCAAGTGTCCACATGTTACTTCAGTCTGATTTAAGGTGGATTTAAGGTTTGACGGAGCAGACCAAGTGTCCACATGTTACTTTACAGTCTGATTTAAGGTGGACTTACGGTTTGACGGAGCAGACCAAGTGTCCACATGTTACTTTACAGTCTGATTTAAGGTGGACTTACAGTTTGACGGAGCAGACCAAGTGTCCACATGTTACTTTACAGTCTGATTTAAGGTGGATTTACAGTTTGACGGAGCAGACCAAGTGTCCACATGTTACTTCAGTCTGATTTAAGGTGGATTTAAGGTTTGACAGAGCAGACCAAGTGTCCACATGTTACTTTACAGTCTGATTTAAGGTGGATTTACAGTTTGACGGAGCAGACCAAGTGTCCACATGTTAGCAGTGCAGCACTTTAGACACAGATACTTAACATCATGATAAACTAAATGAACTTTAGCATTAAAAGAGGAACCAAACAGACAAAACTCACTTCACCCAGAAGTTGTAGATGTTGACCAGGCTCTCCTCATTGGGGTCCTGTGCAGCCTGCAGAGAAGCACGTGACTTACTCTAATGCCATTGAATAAAGTGCAGCTACAAACCAAAGCACAGTCCGACTAAACTTCACTTTAATCGAACACAACGTGCGCCGCTGCACGTGCTGCCGTCAGGTGGAGCCCCGGCTCCTCCTCGTGCGCAGACATCACCTGGAGACGGACAGCGCGTGCAGCCGGCCGCGGGGCGAGCAGCTTACCACTTTGGTCTGTTTGAGGAACTGCTGGGCCGCTTTGGTGAACTTGTTCTCCAGCAGGAACGAATACACACATTTGTAGAGATCGCTCGGCCTCGAGTTGTCCGCCGCCATCTTCACCGTGCTCCTTCTGGAAGGCCGGAAGTGGACCGGAGCCTCACTTGTGCGCATGTGTGCAGGCGCGTGATAATGACGTCATATGTGCGTCCGCTTTAGATTTGAGCTGTTATTGTTTTTATTGTTATTAGTATTATTATTATTATTGTTCTTATTAGTAGCAGCGTTGTTATTGTCATTGTTGTTAATATTATTATTATTATTATTATTATTATTATTATTATTATTATTATTATTATTATTATAAACTTTAACCTACACTGCACACAGAAAAATTATAAAAAGTGAATAAATAAAACTAAATAACCAGAGAATGGATAAATCATAATTTAGGGCTAAGAAACACTTTCCAGTAACACATAGAGATCTTTGGCATATTTTGATTTAATTCATTTCAGAGACTTAACAAAGAGTTTATTATAAATTGCACATGACAATGAGTGGGGTTTTTATACATTTAGACTTGTGAATAAATAATTTGGCAAGATTAAGTAAGATACTAAATCAAATCCATTTTTTTGTCTTCTAATAAAACACCAAACATAATACTGTTGTGTTCTATAAGAGGCATCACTGTGGTTTTACTCCTGAGAGCATGAAACTAACAGATGCTCTGTTGTCATTATCACTCTTACAGAAAACACAGTCGTTGCTCTTAAAGCCAAATCTTCACTGGAAGAGCAGAAATCATTCATCATTTTATTGTGGATTTGTTTTGTTTTGGTTGGAAGCTTTAGAAAACCCAAACAGCATAAACAATGTTATGCTTGAATAAAAATATATATTGCTCTACATTTGAAAAGATATTTCTGGTAGATTGAGGCCTTTTTATTGGATCACAAATAAAATACGACTCAATAAAAAGCAATTAAATCATTATAGTGTCGCTGTCAGTAACTTTTTTTTCCATATTATATTAGATATTATTTTGTTTTATTATTATTTTGTTTTATCGTTGTTGTTTTATTATTATTTTATTTCATTATTAACATTATTATTTTGTTTTGTTTATTATTTGATTGGTCGTGTCGCATGCTTTATACGTCACGCCAGAGCCCCTCCCCGCCCCTCGTGTCACAACATGGCCGTCCTGTAGCGGTGACACCAGCCGCTGACTGAAACGTGCGGACCTTCCCTCCTGGCTGCAGCCATGCCTCGCTACGAGCTGTCCCTGATCCTGAAGGCCATGCAGCGGCCGGAGACGGCGGCGGCGCTGCGGCGGACCGTGGAGGCCCTGATGGAGCGGGGCGCGGTGGTGAGAGACATGGAGAACCTGGGGGAGAGACTGCTGCCCTTCAAGATCACCAAGCACAGCCAGAGGCACAGCCGAGGAGCCTACTTCCTCATGGACTTCTACTCGTCCCCCAGCATCCTCACGGGCCTCCTGAATCACCTGCACCGGGACGTGGACGTGGTGAGGTCCACCGTGCTGAAGAAGGACGTCCAGGTGTCCAGCAGCACCTGCTGTGGCCCCAAACAGTGACTGAGTGTAAGAACTCACAGCAGCACCTGAATGGACCTTTAAATGAAGATAATTATTACTGAACACGTGCATCATTATCGGTGTTAGCTGACTCTGATTAGCTCTAATAGATTTGAAAACACTTCTTTTAAATGAAAGTGGGCTTTTATTTTCATTTAATCTGTATTTAGTCTGAGATTAAGATGTTTTTTTTACAAGAGAGATGTGATATAGATGTGAAACTAACAAGACAAAGAGGCATTAACAGTTCCTACAGTCAGCAAAGACATCAGGAGATAAAACTTTAAGTGACACAGAAAGTCTCCACAGTCTTAAAGGTTCATTGCACAATAATTTTACGGTTGGATGGAGGCAGACATCCTTAAATCCAAAACAGAATTAAAATTTTTAGTCAAAATGATAGTCTGTGACTCCTTTAAAGTTTTAATGGTTGGACAGTTGTGGTCACGGGTGGAGAAAACCTTCTGCTTAGTCTGTTCTGCTTTTAAAACTAGCTTGTGGTTAACATGTGCTGCTTGTCAGGAGCCTGGGGCGTATAAAATAGTGTCATCAGCATAAAAACAGACATTGAAGTATTTGTTAGGAAGAATTCTGTTATTTATGTGTAATGTGAACAGCAGTGGACCAAGGATGGACCCCTGGGGCACTCCTGTGGTTCGAAAGATACAATTTAGGAGGCAGTAAATGGAAGTAAAAGGCTTCCAGTGATGTTTAAAGAACATGCACAACAGTGTGAGGCTTAAAGGCAGTGGCTTCTTTGCAACAAAGGCTAATAATTGTTTATAGATATTATTGATTGATTGATTGATTTGATAGAGACGAAGCACGCTAATGAACATTAGAACAGAAACATTACAAATATTAAAATACAAATACACAAGTATAAAAAAGACTTAATACATCGTGCAACAGGTCTGATGTGTCTTTATCCATTTTTTAAGATGGGTCTTGAAGAAGTGGGATATGTGTGACTCCTTTATTGAGATCAATAGGTCGATCAGTTTGTCCAGTTGTGGCGCACAGATGTGGCCCCTCACAGCGCCCTCTAGTGTTAGCCTTATGTTTAGTGAATTAGTTTAAAGACCACGTAGAGCCTCATACATAAAATAAAAACAGCCATATTTGACGTATTTAAAGAAAAGTGTCACTACAGAAGCAAACAGACTCTCAGATCCTCCAACTGTCTCATTGACTCTTATCTTATTTTGAAGCTTTCGATCAAACACGTAAATGTTTAATTTTAGAGGAACCTGTTCAGAGATGTGACCTCTGGTTCATCAGCCATCACGTCTTGTTCCTGTGGTTCCTCGGACAGTTCTGCCCGGATACAGTTACACACAGCTGGTGCTGATTGGCTGATCAGACCTCCAGCACGTTGTTCCTCTGTTCTGATTGGTGGATTGATGATCATTCTTTTAAGACACGATATAAATCCTAGTTATTATTATTTATATTATTGATATAGTCTATTTCTAGGAGTTGGGACCTCTGTCCTTTTCAGACTGGTTTTTCCACATGTGGCTGCTCTTGATGCTCAGTTTGTGTTTTAAAAATCCGAAGCTGATGCGTCTGTTTTGGATTAATCGCCCTCAAACAGCAGCCTCATTAAACGTGTTCAGCGTCCTTTCCCCTTCTGCTTATGGAGATCATGCTGTGCTGACTGTGCTGTAACGTGACTCTGTGTAACGGCTCTTCCTTTTGTTTTACAGGGTTCACGGCTCCAGACGATGTACAGCGTGATTCTTCCCTCTTTGACCTTTTCCAGAGTTTGTTGACCTTCTTTTGAATGTTATGTAATAATAAACTACTTTTTTTTCTATATATTAAGTGCAATTTCTTATCTTGACTCCTTGTTTTTAGACCTCTAACTCCACATGTTAGTAATACGATGGCTACTTGTGTTCTTATTTCCAGACTTCTATGTGGTTTAGTCAGCTTCAAACTTTGAAGCAGGTGAGCAGCAGCTCTGTCGGTAATGAACAGCCGACACTGCTGCTTCACACGTGGGTGAGTTTGGTCAAATTAAACAGCCTCATACAACTTAAAGAGATCAAGGTTATCAATGTTTTTAAAAGCTTCTTCATCCTTGGTAATTGGCTGGAAGGGTATTGTGATGCCACGTTTAACTCAAATACAGTAATCACACCGTGCATCTATGGACAAGAAATGAGCCTCGATTCTTGTCTTTTAAATTTCTTTCTTCTGAGGAAAAACTACTGTCAGAGCCAACTTTATCCACCAAGTATGTGAACACGTACGAGGAATTTGACTCCAGTTTTCTCAGGTGCTGATACTGAAACACACACACACACAGCAGAACAAAGCAAACTTGAACATTTAACTGATGTGTACAAATGTAAATATGTGTATATCCAGAGCTGAAAGAGAGAAAAGCTGTGGGGAGCAATAAAATATTTATTTATGTAAAAAAGTAAGTGAAAAAATGTGAAGATAAATCTGGGATGACTGAACAGGCCCCAGTATCCACATGAGGTAGATGGATAATACAGAATATGGTTACAGCCAGTTTATCCAGAATAGGTTTATACTTGACGATGAAGACATGTTGGAAAAAAAACTTTCTAAACTGCAAAAATGTCCTTCAGAATAAAGCGGCAGCGTTCTGACACTGGATGATATTAAAGTGTTTATCAGACCGATGCTCTGAGGGCGGGAAAGTGTCAAAGGAGTCAGAAGAGATAAGATGTACAGCAACTAGTGGAAAGAGGAACCTCAGTGTTTGGATTAGAAACATGAAGCTGCAGAATAATTCACCTCCAGCCAAGTTAAGGAAAGTTTCTCAGTCAGGCCCTTAATTTATTTATTTATTTATTTATTTTATTATTATTATTATGATTTTTAAGAATGATTTTACTATGGGGTCTGCTCCTATAGATGATTGATTACATATTAACATCATGACTGAAGTTTGGAATAATAAAGCGCACCTCGTGCCGGGTCACGTGCTCCCCTGGCGGTCAGCTGACGCTAATAAAAGCACCAACAGGCCTCCGTCCGCAGTGCAGAGAGCTCCGTCAGTCAGCCAGCCAGCTTCACCCACCGCCAGCCAACAGACAGCGGAGTCATGCTGCTGCTCCCTCTGCTCTTCGTGTCCTCAGGTACAGTCCGGCGGAGGCCGGGAGTGTTTTTATGTGTTCAGGCTGCTCAGAGAAGAGAAAAGCTTCTTGTGTTGCGTAACTAACTGCGTCTTCACATGCGGAAGCGATTCGAGTAGTTAGCTTCGTTAAACATGAGCAAACCGGCTAATTATAACCAGATATTATGATGTAAACACACTTAATGTGTCTGTCATTAGTAGAATAATCTGCTGCAGATTCGTCAGTGTGCGGAGGAGCTGTGTTAGTTTGTCTTTAAGGTTTTAAGGCCTTTATTTTGGCTTTAGTTTTTAACGGCTAAGCTAACTGTTAGCTAGCGCCAGTCTGCTAGCCAAACATTATCTAATAGCGTAGCCGCAACTCTGTTTGTTCCAGTTAACATCCAGAAACTTCAATATAAAGGTGTTGAGCAGAGCAGAGCAGCTGGCTGACACCCTGGAGGTCACTTCCACTTTGTTGTTGAATGTGTCTCCTCATTAAATCGACCCCAGTCACAGCTGATTAGCCTCATGATGTTAGCCTCTGTGTCTGTCTGTCTGCTGCTCTGTTGACCTGCTGTGGTTTCATCCACAGCACCAGTTTCATTTCTGCCTTTAAGTGTCGCAGTTTTCTGCTTTTTGTTCCTCTGGATGTTTCATAATGATGTTTGTCCTAATGTGCACAAACGGTAGCCTAGCTTATCTTTACGGTCAGACTTAAACTGGGTCACTGACAGCAGCAGATAAGTTGTTGCTTCGTGTCCAAAAAAAAGTTAAAACTCTTCATGTTTGTTTTTTGGTTTGAAATATGGATCCAGAGTGACTGACATTCTTTACCTATCAGAGCTGAACTGTGTCTACAGACAGTTTTGGTTTCGTCAGTCATGGGGTTTGTGCTTTGCTTTCTCAGTACTTATCTTCAGTTTGACTGTTTTCACTTCCATATTTCCCCTCAGTTCTGCTGGAGCTCCATCATCTCATTCAACAAGTGTTGTTGTGTAGTGTTCTCTGATCTCTGATCTCTGGCCGCTGGCTCAGACCGATGTGTGGCCTGCCACCCTGAAACTGTTTCATAGGTCACTTTCTGTTGTGGAACAATGTAATCTGAGTCCTGTGTAAAGCCGCCTGTGCCCCACCGTGTCATGTGATGTTGATTCACTCACATTATGATGAGTAATTCGTTGCAGAGCCGTGATCACAGATGTTATAACTCTTTCTGCTGACTTCTCTGAGAGCTTGTTTTTCTGCCGAGGCTGATTGCATAAAGCCAATAGAAACATACAGTGTATATTTCTGCTGCCTTGTATCTCCTTATTGCCTGTAAAGGTTTTACTGCAGACATCCCCCCCTCAGTGGTACAGTCTGCACTTGAGAACAGCTTGTTATTCTGTCTGACGGCTCATGTGACTCGGAGCGTCCTGCCTGTGCCTGCACTGTAGCTCTGCTGCCGTTTATCACTGATGTAACGCTGTTGTTTTAGTTGGTGCAGCCTGACCTCCTGTCAAAGGTCGCTCACTGGACGTTTGTGGTTTATATTCTGAACACTGGTTTTATTTAAATTTGGTTTAAATTCCCTTTTTAAGGGTGACAGGAAGCAGAGCTGCAGTCTCTTAGGTTATTCCCCACATCACTTTTTCTGCCTGAGTGAAATGGAGAACTGATTAACCCATTTTTTTTGCATTGAACCATAAAATTTTTTTTTTTTTATCATGCATATGTCAACTTCTGCAATTGACTGACTGATGATAAAGAAATAATCCCCTGGTGGTGGTGGTTCCTCTTGCTCTGTTGGTGTCGACTGGCTGGTTTTGGCTGGTTCATGGTGGGAAAATCGTGCCAGATTTAAAAGCATGTGCTTATATTACTTAACAATTAAAGCTAATAGGATTTAGCGTGTTGTCCTCTGAAGCTTGAACTAGATCAAACACTGAGCATTGTGGGTAAATGTTTTATAACAGCACAAAGTCCACAGATCTTTGGCTCCCTCAGTGATTCAGTTGTCTTTGGCTGGTTTAGGTGGTTTTGAGTTGGAATGGAACATATCAGTCTTTTATTGAACCTTTCCTAAATACGTACAACCGCAGCCGTTCTGAATAAAATCCTATTTAAACCTAAATACGCTCAGTTGGTTTCAGTGCACTTGATCTGATTCAGAGCTTCATGGTAACCAGGGTTTGTAGCTCTGAGGGAATCAGTGCAGTTTAAAGAAAATACACAACAATTATAACCTGTGGCGCTTGTTGTCATTTGCAAAATATTTAAAAAATTTGGGTTGACTTCCTGCTACCTGTTTTTCTAGAGTGTTTTTTTTTTATTGACTAAACTTGCACAGCAGTCTCGGCTGAATGCAAATGATTAAAACCTTTCGGGGACGGGGAAATTCAAGACTGACACACTTCTTCAAAATCAGTCATCAGTTATCATGAGACCCATTGATCGACGGGTGGGGTGACTACAGCATTTGCTCTTTAGTTACCCTACTTACCTTTCTCTGAGCTTATTGATCATGTTCAGTCCAGGTGACTCTTTAAAACGTCTCTTCAGCATAGCAGGTAAAACTCAAACCAACGTCACATTAGAGGAAGAACCTGAATATTTAATCTGAAGGATTGCCTGTATCTGCTGCTCTTTAAGTGTCAGGAACACCTGCGGCCTTATGGTTTAGTCATGCGTTGTCCTAAAGGTATTAAATTGTGCTCTTTGTCTACCTCTGCAGCTATAGCGACCCCCCTGCTCGGCACTGAGCAGTGTGCTCGTGGCCCCCCCTACTGGTGTCAGAATGTGAAGACGGCGTCTCTGTGCGGCGCCGTGACCCACTGCCAGCAGAACGTGTGGAACAAACCCCAGATGGTGAGACCCTGACGTGTGGGGGGGTGCATTCATACAACACAGACATGTACTTCTGTGTCGAAACAATATGGGATATATACATTTATTTATTAAACACCCGGTTGTCTGGTTTCAGAAAACGGTGCCGTGTGACTTGTGTAAAGAGGTGCTGATGGTGGTGGAGCAGATCCTGAAGGACAACGCCACTGAGGTAAGATTAGCAAACCATCCCTGTGAGCTGAGATGACGGTTGATGAGTTTCCTTGAGCTGATGTCTGGTTGTTTCTGTGGTGGCAGGCTGAGGTTCTGGGGTACCTGGAGAAGGCCTGCCAGCTCATCCCTGATCAGAGTTTGACGGCAGAGTGCAAGGAGATGGTGGATAGCTACTACCCCATCCTCATGGGCATCATTACTGGAGAACTGGTGAGCACGGTCCACATGTTGGTCACAGTCTTGGCCTGTTTTCAGCTTCAACACGTGCAGGAAAATTCCAGTTAACAGAAATAACTAGTAGAACCACACTGGATGCTCTCAAATAAGCTTTTGCCACAGATCTATTAAACTGATGGACAAACCAAACAAGCTTCGTCATTCAGCTTCATCTATGACTCTTAAGTAAATCATCCAGTCTGCATCTTGGTGTTTTAAAAAAGGGAAAACGAGTGACTGTGAGTGCAGCATGCTGAATAAGGGCTATTGATGGGGAAGTGAGTCCAACTCTAAATGGGAACAGGGTGGTCATTGTGTAATACTGAGCCTCATGACCGGGAGCTTCTTGGCGTCTCTTCCTTTGTTTCAACTCTCACCTGCTACATCAGCTTTGGGACAAATGAGACGGTTGTTCACAGATCCTGAAAGAAGCTTTTCTAGATATCTTGATTAAGTTGAATTTATGTTAAATTAATTTGCCAGTGACAGTTGCAGGCTTTAAAGTTAAGGGTCAGTCAGAGGTTGGTTCTGCTCACAGCTAACATACATACAAGGCTTTTTGAATAAAACACTACAACCTGAGAACCGGCCGGGCATGTCTGCTTCACAGAAGGCTTTTCGCACCGTGGATGATTAGAGAAGCAAAACCAGACTGACTGGCTGACTTCTGGCCTGGTAGGGGGGGGGGCGATCAGCTCCAGCAGCTGCAACGTGACTCAGAAGCTCCTGATGAGTTTTAGCCTTGAAGTGACTTTAAAAATGTTCCAGTTGTTGAAGAAACTTACAGCCGTGTGTCTGCAGGAGGATCCTGCTGTGGTGTGCGGAGCCATCGGGCTGTGTCAGTCTCAGCAGGCAGCCCTGGCGAAGGTTCAGAAGCAGCTCGTGTCCAATGAAATCCCTCAGGTCGACCTCTCCCAGCAAGTGGCCCCCTTCCTGCTCAATGTGCCTGAGCTCCTCTATCCTCAGGAGGCCCCCAAACAAGAGGCTCCAAAGGTACATGGTTCGTCTGCACACACACAAGCAGCAACGTGTTCTCCACCCGTCGCTGCTGTTGTAATACTGTCTTGTCCTCTTCAGGAAAGCGTTGACGTGTGCCAGGACTGCATCAAGTTCCTGACTGACGCTCAGGCTGAGGCCAAAGCAAACTCCTCATTCGTCGACTCCCTCATCGAGAACATTGAGAACCAGTGTGACCTGCTGGGGCCGAGCATGTCTGGAGTGGTAAGAGCCCCCACGTGAGGCGGCGGATTAAATCAGCGCTCTTAGAAAATGCTGTATACTAACTGTTGTTTCTCATCGCAGTGCAAGCAGTATGTCAGCCAGTACGGCACCCTCGTTATCGAGCAGCTCATGTCCATGGTGAGTGAAACCCCCCCCACTTCACCAGCTAGCGTGATTTCCCTTTTTGTTTCAAAGAAAGTTCAGGAAACGTTTTTTCTGTTTGCATATTTTAAGCTGCATTATTCCATGAATGGTCATTATCTTCTAATCAGTGATGAGCTTAATGAAGTGGTCATCAAAACTAATGAGTCTGATAATTTAGTATGTTTTGGTGGTGCTAAGCTCATGTGTAGTCCTGCAGCACCACCTAGCCTGCTGCTGACTTTTATTCACATCTTTTTAAATCGCTTTCTTTCTTTTTCTTTTTGTTTTTCTTCCTCCCCTTAATTTCTGTTGTCTTTTGCCTGTATTCCTCCTTTTACTTGTTCCCCTCCATTCATGTTGTCTGGCTCTGTTTTCTCCTGCTCTGGGTTTTGTGTGCTGCTCCACAGGAACAGGTAGGTCTTTCTGTGTTCAGCTTGTAGCATCTTAACTCATAGCTCCTGCTTCTTGTGCTGTCGTCCCCGAGCGCTACTCACTACTCACTCACTGTAGAGACTCATGCAGATGATGGTCGAAGTGTGTGTGTGTGTGTGAGACTTCTTTACTTAACCCGAGCTCTCTGCTTGTTTGGCTACTGAGTAAGTGTACTGGAGCACTGCAGCGAGGGGCCGCTGTAAGACCCTCTTCTTGACATCAAATGAGCGAACTGTGTCCTATTTAAAGAGTGGTTGGCTCTTGTCTCTTAGCTTGGATGGTAGATGCACTGGTTTTACTAACATTAAAGAGTCTGTGCCATCAAAAGCACCTCCTGTTGTGCTGTACATGATGGGTTTTTCCTTTAACACTGATCTTGTTGGATGCCTCAAAGGTTGCAGATGTAAAACTTTTTTCCTGTATGGTTGAGTGTTGTCATCTGCTTGGTGTTTGGAACTGGTAAAAGAGAGCTGCATTAGTTGTGTTTTTATTTTTTTTACTTCTGCATATTGCATGGGGAGTAATGGTGTGGAGATTACAAACACATGGTTTATGTTAACGGCATGCAATGTGGGAAGCTTTTTATTTTTATTAAAGAGGTAAGGCCGTCTATCCTAAAGTAACTGTCTGTTTCTGTCCTCAGCAACCCAAGGACATCTGTGTCCACGCTGGCTTCTGTGCCGACATGAAGAAGTCTGTTCCCATGCTAAAGCTGCAGGCTGCCAAGGCTCTACCTGCTGCCAAGGCTCTACCTGCTCTGAAGCTCTTCCCTGCCACCAAGGTGGAGTCTGCCTCTGATAAGTCTAAGGTAAGCCTGCCTGCTAACTCTCATCAGTGTGTGTGAATATTGATGCGAGATAAAAATCAGTTTGAGTGCACATGAGAGCCTTCCTCTTTGTGTTCCAGCCCATGGTGCGCGTCCGTGACTCCCCAGGATGTGCCATCTGTAAGCTGGTGATGAAAGAGCTGGAGTCTATGCTGGAGGATCAGACAACAGAGGTGGGACGTGTGCTAATAACACATCCAGTATGTGTTGGCACAGCTAGTTTCTGCTCTGATAGCTGATCCCTCTCTCTCTCTCTCTCAGGAGGAGGTGATTCATGCTGTGGAGAAGGTGTGCACATTCCTGCCCTCCTCTCTGCGCTCCCAGTGTAAGGACCTGATTGAGACGTACGGCCAGGCCATCATTCAGCTGCTGGTGGAGCAGGCTGACCCCAAGACTGTGTGCACAGTGTTGGCTCTCTGCAATGATGCCAGCCGGGCATTTGTCCGTAAGTTGGCTTAGAGCTCAGGATGTGGTGGTTAAATATGCTGCGTGTTATTCTCTAGTATCATCTGTCTCTGCCCCTGAAGTCTTTCTACTCGTGGGTAGTAACGGTGGTTTGTGTTCTAATTCTTTCCAGCTGCACTCGACCAGACTCGCTTTAAGGTTGGTGGCTACTGCGAGGTGTGCAAGCTGGCCGTTCAGTACATCGACGGCATCCTGGAGCAGAACGCTACAGAGGCACAGATCGAGGAGGCCGTGAGGAAAGTCTGCAGCTTCCTGCCAGACTCCTTCCAGTCTGAGGTGAGAGGCTGCCTCTTCCTACGTCGTATAACTCTCTCAGATCTTCGTGTGACGCCCTCACGTTAATCTGTGTGTCTCAACAGTGTGACCAGCTGATTGAACAGTACGAGCCAATGCTGGTCCAGCTGCTGCTCCAGATGCTGGACCCAGACTTCGTGTGCATGGTAAAGAGTACACTCTGTTCATTCATAACTAAGTGACACGTGAACACGTTGTCTTCACTTACATTTGTTGGTTGTGCCAGAGGACACGAGCGCTCATGAGTCCAGGAAGTGTCTTAAAGAACTGTAATGGATATTTGGTTTACACTACAGGCCTGTAGTCCAGTTTAACATCCGAGCTGTGTTTAACAGAAAGTGGGAGCCTGCCCTGAGGCTGTCCGCAGGCTGCTGGGAACAGAGCAGTGCAGCTGGGGACCTGCATTCTGGTGCAAGAACATGGAGACGGCGACTCGGTGCAATGTGAGTAGTCGGACTGGGATTCCTGAGCCTGTCACAGGGACATGAAGCACCTGTAAAACCTTCAGGATTCATGTGAACTCTTTCATACAGGTTTGCTCTGAGAGGCCGTCTGTCTAACCTGCTGTTGTTTCTGTCTCGCAGGCCGTGGCTCACTGCAAACGTCATGTGTGGGTATAGAGGAAGAGGAACAAAGCAGTCTGACCTGTAGGGAATTTAAAAAAAATAAATAAATACTGTAGTGCTGCTTCCCACTTTTTAATTTTTGTCCTGGTGCATTTTTTTTCTTTTTTAATGGACTTACATGACCACAGTTTGTAAATTAACCTGGTGGAAAGGGACTGGATTTTTTTTTATTTTTTTGGTCCTGAGGGTAAGGGGGGGGCAGGGTAAGAGTGATTATATGTCCAGCAGCCTGCAGCCTCGCCTGTTGGGCTCAGCAGATTTGCATCTTTTGGGTTGTGCTTGCTTAGATTGCTTCCTGGGTGTTGGTGTATTGTTTGAACACAGCCAAGTTTCACCTGTTTAATGTTGACGCAGTATCAGAGGGCTGCTGTTCAGACCCCCCCGCTGTGTTTGAGGAGCTGACTTCATTCAGACAGCTCAGTGTGTTAAGAGTGACTGCTGTTAGTTTTAGCAGTTTGTCTGATGCTTAAACAAATTTCTATTTGTAGACTGTTTAGTTTTAAGGAACTGATCTGGAGGCAGTTAGTCTGAGTGAACCTCCACTCACCTCCCACTGTTCGCACTCTTCCTACTGTTTGTAAATCAGTTTCTAACCTACACAAAGCATCGTGAATTTGATTGTTTGCTTCAATCCTTTAAACAAATGTCGATCTGTAAATTTTTAACAATTAAACTGATCCCAAACCATGTATGCTTTTTTTTTTTTTTTTATTTTTTATTCTAAATCAGTGAACTGAACTTGGCTCTGTATTCTGGAGTCATTTCAGACCAGGAAACTGAATTTTCTGCAACCTCAGCTGGATTATTTTAGAAAACTGTCTTGTCAAGTATTGCATATCAAAGGTCAAGTGTGGTATTGATCAAACTGTGGCCTGTTTTCCTCTCGTCAGAAGACTGTGTGTGTGTGACTGTCTTCAGTGTCTCTAGATGAATTTCCCCAAAGAGGCATTTGCTAAAATTAACTTCAGGATTAACAACTTGGAGGGGATTTAAAAAGTAGCCTCAGATCGGTGATAAACGTTTTAGCAGTAATATCGTTCATTACTTCGCCTTTTAGTCAGAGTTCCAAATGTTCTACTGAAATTAATATGCAGAAAAAAGCATTTAAGTTTTCAAATATGGCATCAGTTTCACATATCTGCAGAAGCTACCTTCTGATTATTTAAAACTGATGCATACACTACTCACAGAAAGTTAGGGATATTCGACTTTCAGGTGAAATATATGGAAAATGTAAAAAGTGAATGCTACAGTGATATTATATCATGAAAGTAGGACATTTAAGTAGAAGCATGCACTGGTGATTTTATTCATCTTAAACAATTTATTGAAAGAAAATCTACCAACAGTGGTAGGTATACCACAACAAAACATGTTCAGTGTCTCAATAAATTGGGACGTGGCCAAAGGACGTCCACTCCTCTCCTTTCTGTGACTCTTCCAGTCTCTGTATCACTGTTCCAACCTCCTGATGACACTCTGTGACCCTCTAAGCTCAGTGAACACCTCCGTCTGAGGACTTCCTGTTTGAAGCCTCCAGTGTTGAGGTGCTGCTGATCAACTGTTAGGTGTCGTCTTGGTCTCATGATGTCAGAATGTGAACAGCAGGATGAGGAGGACTGTTTAAATACCAATTCTACCTGAAGCAGGAAATGTATTGGTGGATTCATGGATCAAACCTGTTGTGAATGTTGCTGTTAAGCTTCTTGTTAGAGAACAGCAGCTGGTGCAGAAAGTACTGAGACACTGAACAGTTGGACATGTGCATTCAAAGGTTTAGAGAAGGTCACATTAAGTTCACCTGGAAAGGTTAGAATGCATTTTAGGTTCATCCTGAGATTTCACCTGAAAGCTGAATATCCCTGACTTTTAGTGAGTAGTGTGTGTTCAGTTTAGAAAGTCTGATCAAGTTTAGTTAACAAGGTTCACAGACGACACAAATCAACAGACATTAGATTATTCTTTGTCATCTATTTTTGATTAAAGTTAAACTACAATAACACTTTACAGCACAAATGATCCCTGAACAAGTAAGTTTGTACAAAATTAGTTTTGCAACATTAAGTATAAAATCAGGCTGTTTAATGAAGCATCCCTTACAGACTGCTAATGTTGCCCAAAGAGTGAGAGACACAGCCTGAAGCCTCTCACCCTGAGCCACAGCTGTGTAAACACAACATACATCATTAACGTGAGGTATGAAGGCGTTAAGGCTTTTTGGTCAAGAGTGGAAATGAGGTTGTTGGCACTTTTCCCTCCTGGCAGGCGGCTGGCTTAACTGGCAGTTCTTTTATTCATCAGTAAGGTGTTCGCTGACTCCGCAGTAAAGATCCACTGTTACTGTTTCACAGCATGCTCAGATGCGGTGCACGATAAGCACCGAGAAAGCAGATCCAACCGCCAGTCCCAGAGTGAGGAAGAAGGACATGACCACCCCTGTGGGCTCTGCCAGCTCCCGGGGTACCACCTTAGGGCCGTAGATCATCGGCAGGGTGCCGAGGTAGCCGTTGGAGAGACCTAGCAGGCAGTTAAAGACCACGGGGTACACGTCATGGTGGAAGAGTACAGTGTGGAGGTGGTCCCTCGGCTGGTAGTTACAGAACATGAGAAGCGGCACCATGACGGAGCGACACAGCACCAGTGCCGGCAGGACTCTGCTGGTGGGGCCGGGGACCTGCAGCCAGGCTGTGGTCTGCCTGCCGCAGAAGTCCGCTACGTTGTACAGGAGGAAACTGATGAGGGGCACAAAGTAAGTGGTGGTCCAGGGGCTGCCGCTGTCTTTGTTCACAGACTGGATCCCCGAGGACACCGCTGGGAACACCATGATGGACACACAGAAGACGTAGAAGACACTCAGGCCGAGCACCCACGTCTTCCTGAGGATGGGCTGCAGAGGTGGGACGTCACGTGTTCCTGCTGCTTCCCCTTCGCTCGTCGCTCCTCGACTGGTGCACGCCGCTACCAGCATGTAGTGTCTAAAGAGAGGAGAGGCAGTTTGTGTCAGAATAAAAGTCCATCCAAAGTCTCTACAAATGTTTCAACAGTGAGACTTTTTCTATTTTTGTACGATGGTTCCAAGATGCAGTGAACCGGTCCTCTAAACAGCAGCGCTGTCATTAGATAGATGACTAAAATAATGATGTATTATGAGGTGAACAGTTAATATCTATCACAATTATCCTGAAGAAGTTAAACTTCACTGTGGGGGATTTGAACCTTTTGAACTCTGGCACCATCTGCTGGTAAAACTGTAATCTGTAGTATCCAGATTCAGAGTGAAGTACATTTGTTATGTTAAATATATGTTCTCACCTATATTTGTCTATTCTTTAACAAAACAATAATTAAGGTTAAAATACGGGTTTGATAGGGAGGCTTTGTGTCTGTGAGGGAACCAGAGTATCTTTGGCTGCTGACCTTGAATACGCCAGCTTGGGCAGCAGCAGATATGTGACGATGCAGAGCAGGATGAAGATATCGGCTGTGAGGAAATAGGCCAGAGCGCTGTCTGTCACATCCTTGGCCAGTGCCAGGTCTGCTATGGACGCTACGGCACTCAGCGTGCCTCCCATGGCCTGACCTGAGACAAGAGAGGACTTCAGCTCATGTCAGATATGTCAGGTCCTTATTACAGTGGGAGACTGTCCCACTGTAATCATGTGACAGGAAATGCCAGAAAATGGGATTAATTCATTGATTATGCATGTCTGTCACTGTACTAGTCTCACATAACTAGTAGAACACTTTACACATAACTTTAAGGCATTACACATGTAAACATCAGTGACGGCTCATTCACACTCAAACATGTGAACCCGGTTTTCTACATGCGGTAACGGTCATACAGGTGTCTTTTATTCTTGTGTACCTTCACAGTCAGACAGAAAATGTCCCACACACCCTGTGCAATGATTTACACACTCATGGTAACTTATTTTGTTAATAAATAGTAAAGCGGAGTGGATTTAGAGAAAAAAATCTGTCCTGTGGAGTGAACAAGAGACAGTCCTGGTCTGAATGAGGGCTCTACCTGATATAAGGGCCTGAGAAATCCTCATGGGGAAATGTCCGCTGATCCCGAACACGCTGCCGGAGAAGAGGTTGGAGGCTCCGCTGACGACAGCAACGCTGGCCAGCGTGCCGATGAAGAACTCCGTCCTGCAGTCTGACGTGTCCACCTTCACCAGCACCGTGGTCACCACAAACACCAGCAGGATCACCAGGAGGGACGACAGGATCCGCACGTTTGAGGACAACCTACAGACAGACGTTAGCGTTACTCACTGATCAGTTAATCAACATAAACACAAGATGAAGCAGATGTTTTGTAGCTTCTAGCAGTGAGCTAATAATTATCCACATGCATGACAAACATGAAAGTATTGAGCTGCAGAGATGCTGTTCAAAATGAAAAAACGTCCCTTTTGCTCCGTGCTGTCTCAGATCAGCACAGACTGATCATCGTCCAGGCAGAATGTACACAGACACACAGCATCTAAGGTCACAGGCTGAATTAGATTATCGTAATCTGTGAGGCCTCAGACGGGACAAGTGTGGCACTGTAGTGCCGAACATCCAGAGACAAACGAGTTCAGAGAACATTAGAAACTGTACTAAAGCTATTTTAGACTGTATGTCAAGGCGAACCGCATGTGTGTGTGTGTATGAGGCATTAACCTGTTAACGAGAACATAGTTGAGTATCAGGCACAGCACAGAGGGCACCGTGGAGGCAATGGTCAGATAGCTCTCAAAGTAGTCCTGTGAAAAGTCACACAGAAGACACAACATGTGTACATTTGAAAACACAATAAGAGGAAGTGAGAGGTGAGAGGTGAAATGTAGAGAAATATAAAAATCAAAGCAGGCCTTTCCTTCCTCGTCTTTCCTGTGGTTTCTAAAATCAAGCTTTAATCTCAGAAGAGCAGAAATCTGCAGAATTCATTTAGGCTGATTTAACTTTCTGAAATAAGAGCCCAGCATTCACTGGACTGTTCTTACAACAATGGGCCTGTTTTGAGTTTTATTTTCAAGTTTTCCTACGTGTCTGTAAAGTCACAGGCACGTCAACTGACCACAATTTAGAACCCAGAGAATGAATTATTCAGCTGTGAGGCTTTTCTTCATTTGGTCTCCACGTGAACTGAAAGAACCTCAGTTGTTCTTTTGTCTCAGCTGCTCTAAACGAGCCTTTTGGCATCTCAAATCGTATAATCAGATGTGAAAGGACACTCAGTCCTCACATTTGTCACAGGATCGTCACAGTTCAGTGGCCTAAATGTGCATCTTCATGTGTCTCACTCACGCTGAGGTCTGAACGTTGCTCCTCACCGGCGCTGTGATGCGTGTGGTTACTCAGTTTGTAGAGCCAGTAGTGTTTGGCTGTTATGAAGAAGTTCCAGGGCAGCAGGGAGCCGATGCCCATCAGAAAGAAGATGAAGTAGACCAGGCAGTAAGAGTCCTCTGGACTGTAGCGCACGGCCAGAGGCACCGAGGCGTGTTTGGGCAGCAGTGACGCAGAGGGACTCTGGTCCTCACTCCCCTCATCATCAGATACGTGGTCAAGAGCCGTCGGGACATAGGAGGAGTTGAGACTCGGCTGCACCGGCTCGGCGGTGTCCATTTTAAAACTCAGAGAGTAAAGACGAGGCAGAAAAGGGAAAGTCGACGCAGGAACAGAACACCAAGACAGGCAGCGTTACACAGAGAGCTGTGAAGGAGAAGAAGAACAACAGTTCAAATCTCACTGCAACATAATGATGTTACTGCAGTAAGTGGGTTTGGTTGGTGCTTACTTTTAGTTTACTTGTGCTTGTCCAAAAAACAGGACAGTGTTGCTTGTGAGGCCATAGTCCGGAGAGATCTCTGCGCTGTAGCTGGTAGAGATCAGTCCAGCTGACCAGATCCTGCAGTGCAAAGACTCACATTTAACTCTGAGAACTTTTCCCTTTACAGACACACAGAGAAGCATTAAAGAATCTGTACTCAGCTCATATTCAGCATAAAACTCTGAGTGTGACAAACTGCTCCCTCATCTGCACTTAATACTCATCATGACTTACATGATGAGGGATGTGACATGTTTCACTCCAGCATTAACTGGGTCGTGCTGCAGTCAGTGCTATTTGGCAGCAGGGTGTAAATGTGAACCCAGTGCTCTCCCCCAGCAGGAACCAGACTAACTAACTCTAACTCTTCCACTCACAGGGGGTAAAAGCCACTCAGCACTTACTAGACCTATTTCCTAAAAACTTTCAGTCACGGGATCTGCAGACTCTGACATGTCTACAATGTGACTTCTGCGGTCTCTGGTCCAGTTTGTGCCCCTGACAGAAACACTGCACAGGCTTCCAGCTGCTCCACTCTCATGCACAGTCTGAGATAATAACTTTAACTTGTTAAGCAGGTTAAAGGGGGACAGCCAGGACCGCACACAGAGCTCATCAAGTGCCACTAATGAGGAACCGGGTTTCACATGATTCTGAGCCGAGAAAAAGTAATTAGTACCAAGCACACATCCACAAACCTGTTTTCACTGCTCACTGCTACATAACTCTGCTCGTCCTGCTGAGTTGTTGTCGTGTTCAGGCAAACACACAAGTCAAATATTAACCTGCAGTGTTTGTTTAACTAACATTAGAGGCTAGCTAAGGCGCTAGCTTAGCCTCACGTTAAGAATACACACACACAGCTAAAGTGCTGGACCCGAACACAGTGTAGTCATTAAAGAAAGTGTGAACATACCCGCCGTGGGCTTCCTGGGTGTCGCTTCTGTCTTTTCTACAGCTGTTACACTGATACACAAACCCATTTCACAGCGGACTTCATTTCTGGTCAGCTGACCGCCGGCAGCAGCAACAGCGACGACACTTCCGTCATGAGTACTTCAGAATAAAAGCATTGTTCATACAAACGCAAACCGGACTGACTGAAAACGTGTATTCTGCAGCTTAGTTACGAAATGAATCGACGAAACGCGTCTTTTAGCAAAAGCACAGCATTGTTTAAAAAAGATTGTGAAAATCGAAACAAGCTCTCAAAAGTAAAAATAAAAACAATCCTCCACGCTTTTATTCTGATAGCCAGGCCCATAACCGGAAGCTTGTTTCTGGAGGAATGACGCAGACTTTTTCTACGGTAGATTTAAAAAATAAAAGCTCATATTCAGAAATATAATCACTTAAACAATTAAAGCTGCAAGCAGCGTTGGAGGGCCCTCACACCTTTGTGCATGTCGGGGTGTGCGGCGGCTTCGTCCTGTAGCCGGACACCGACCCTTCCATGCGGCTCAGAGTTTTCTTGTATTTTGGACAGTGCATGAAGGAGTTACACGTCACTTCCGGTGTCCCCTATGTGGCGCTAGAGAACAGCCACTGATTGCATCCTATATTTCAGTATATGGAGTGTTGACTACACTGTGAAAATTTCATGCAAATCAAATGATAATTGCCACAAAAGTCTTACTTCCTGTTGTCACTAGGTGGCGCAATGACTGTGGTCATCATAACTGGCATGTAGATGTGTTCAGGCTGGGACTCTTATTAATCATGACAAGTTTGGAACAGATTGGATAATGTACCCTGAAGATACAACAACTTCCTGTTTCACAGTGAACACGGCGTCGCCATGGTGACAGCGTTTGACAAAACCTCAAGAGCTTCATAACTTTGCATCATCCACGTCCTGGGAATGTTTGGACTGAATTTGAGGTGTCTGTGGTTAACCTGCTGGGAGAGAGACGTCCCAGAATAAAACATGCACTTCCTCTCTAGGTGGCGCTATGACTATGGTTCTAAATTAGCATGTGCATGTCTTCAGAGCCGGACAGTCATCAGACAGTAACATGTGGTGAAGATAGGATCTTCTTTTAATTCTGATGGAAATCGCCACGGTAACACCTTTTGACGAAACCTCACAGTTTTCACTGCGGACCAACATGTGGTCGCACTGTGAATGAATGTTGACATGTAGACGTCTTCAGGACAGGACTTTTATCAGACATGACAAGTTTGGTGCTGATTGGATCACGTACAGTCAAGTTATTAACAACTTCCTGTTTCATGGTGAGACACTGAAGTTTGACAGCTCGCCACGCCCACACCGTTAAAGTTTGGTAGAGACTTTTAATAACTCTTCATCGTTGATGTCTTCTCTACCAGCTGACCCAGTTTGAAGTGGATCACTTCAGCCCCCTCGGACTAGTTCGTTCATTTATGACCTCTGTAAATCACCAAAAATGTACTGAAAATCCAATATGGCCGACTTCCTGTTGGGTTCAGGTCATGAACCCACCAAATTAGATTAGATTAGATTAGATTCAACTTTATTGTCATTACACCTGTACAGTACAGGGCAATGAAATGCAGTTTGGCATCTAACCAGAAGTGCAATTAGTAGCAAGTGCAAAAATCTCTATAGAGTATGTACAGAATATACAGAAGGATGTTTACAGATGCTATATACAGATTAGTGCTGTGAACATGTGTGCTAGTAGACATAATATATGGTTATATGGATGAATGAAAGAATATAGACATGATATACAGGTTGTATAAATATAATATACAGATTAGATTAAGAGTGGAATGTTGTACATGTACATAAAGCACAGTTTCAGGGCTTGACATTAGGGGGCGCTATGGAGCCATTTTGCCACGCCCATTTGTAAGACCCATAAAATATGTAATTTTTCACCACGACTGATACGTGTGTGAAGTTTCATGAGTTTTCCTGCATGTTTAGACCCTCAAACTTGCAATTTATTTCGGATGCATTTCCTTACATTTCAATAGAAACAGAGATATAATTTAGCCAAATAATAGAATCATATACTCTGTTTTTATAATTAACTTTACTTGCAATATAACTCTTTATGTCCTTTTTGAAAAGCAAACAATCAGAAATAACACAAAATAAATACTGAACAAACAAAAGCAAATCTATTTCAAATGTAGGCCTGCAGAAGTAAATGATGGAGAAAAGTCTCTTTTTCTTGAAAGAAAATTGTCGTATTTTCAATATTCCTATTAAACCCAATTAACAATCAATTATATGTCATTGGAAATGTGATTGGATTTTAATCCCATAGTCTGAAATCAATGACTGATTATCAGTGTGAGGTAAGAAACGTAACTGAGTAACTATTTACAGCATTTCCTTGATCAAGCTTACAAAATATTATCACATGTAAATCTTAGTTATATTATATCAATACAGTTAGTGATCATTACAATAATTATGCTGCTATTAAAAGTGATACCAAAGATATGTTTGTTCATTTTAAATGTATCCACAATTTCCTAACACGTACATATTGTGACTTTCTGTGAATATCTCTTGTATTAATCTACTAAAAATCACAAAGCAAAAGTTGTTTATTCATGACTGGTTTATTAAATCTCATAAGAGTTCAACGCTCCGCTCATGTTGTAAAGATTTCTTCTTTTAAAGAGAAGCCGGACTAGATGTTGGTGGTGTTGTACCTCTGTGTTCAGTCTTTGAGCAGGAGAGGGCGCCGCAGGACAGCAGCTCTCTGCAGTGTGACAACATTTAAGAAAACACTAAAAATCCTTTTTCCACTCAGACATGACGGCAGGTGATGTTGTGTGTTTGACTGGAGTGGAAACCTGCAGACTAAAATAATCATTATCAAATAATCACTCTCCAAATGTGGAGTCTGTCCAACTCACAGCTGCTGTTTCCTCCGGCAACAACAGAAATAATTGTGCAGGACCAATCTGACTAACATTATATGCTCCAAGATTATTTCAAATTCCAATACGAGCCTAAAATCTAATATATCCTCTTTGTCCTGATTCTGCAGGTTACGGCTCTAAACATGGATCAGATCCCCATTTTCAGGAAGGTGAGTCTGTATGTTCTCATTGTGCAAATGGTCCCATATTTATTTTCATTTCTGTTCATATGAACTCAGAAATGACTGTTTCCATCTCATGATAGTAAGAAGAATATGTGTATGTGTATATGGGCTGTACGTGTGTGTTTATGATTGTGCTAATATCACAAAATAGTTTTTACACACCTTCAAAATAAGATTATTTCCACTGCTGACTTATTCACTAAACACTCACATAAAACAGAATAAAACCAGGGGAGCTTTTCTTGTCGTTGTCGCTGGTTCTTGCTCATGTGGGGATTGTTGAATCCTTCATTTTGAATCGTTGACCTGCTCTTTTATGAAAAATGTGCTGAGATAACGTTTGTTATGAATCGGTGTGATGTCACTACAGATTGGTTGAAGCTGCACTGAGCTTTCATCCTGCATCATCACTTCATGTAATATGAAAGGTTCAATTAACTCCTGCATTGAAGGGTAGCCTATCAGTCCTCAATTAGGAGTGCATCTAATGAAACAGGTGCACAGTGTTGCCGCCATTAGGACCACGCTGCAGTGCACGCTCACCACAGATGACTCACTGGGATGTTTGCTCTCCATATAAGAGCCTAATCTGACGAATCCTCACACGTCCTGCACTCGTAATTAAAGCACAAAAAAAACCCTGAGGTTAGAACTGGAGATTTAAACGCCCTGAGTCGATCCTTGAAGGCCACTATTAGTGCCTCTAAAACCTTGTTAATATTGAGGCCAGACAGCCTGCCAGCTGAAAGCTTTCAAAGCTAAATGGACCTAAAGGGAATTTTCCAATGAGGTGTGAGCAGAGGAGGAACAGGTTGAGCAACTCTGCATTTTCTGTGAAAATGGGGTTTAATTGATAAAAACACAGAAGCCATTTAACAGTGATGAGTCCTGTCACGGAGCGCCGAAGAACCCTGTGATTTACTGTATGGATTGTGAAGAAGTTACTCTGACATGTTTGATTTTGGAATAACAAGTTTTAACTCGACAACAAAAAACAACACACACACAGTTGTTAAACTAAGAAATATAATTTATTGCATAAAAATTATATTTAGTTACAGGTAAGAAGGCTAGACGTTTATTTACAATTGGTACTTTACAGAGATAAAATAATGTCACTGAATCCATTTTGTATTTTCATAAAAATGTCTGTCTTCTTGAACAAAGGCTAAATTCTTCTCTTTGACGGGAGCGACGAGGGCTCCGGTTTAGCTCCAGCATCAGTGATCCAGAGCGATGGCCAAAGATCCAACAGATACTCAAGAAATCTGGACAAACAAACACCGTCGTCTACAGCTAGCCAGTCTGTGTGACGAGGGTTGAGGAGAGAAAACGGTCCTGCAGTGTTCAGGGATCCAAAGCACTGAACTGGTCACGCTCAGACATTTCTTCACGGGCAAAAACCTGCAGGGCCAAAGTTCATGAGCCGTTGCACCACGCTTTGTTTTGTCCTCCCACATGTGCTTTTTCAGTACGAGTGTCCTTGGTCAGTGATCCAGATGGAGAATTCCCACAGACACCACCATCACCAAAATGTTAAGTCACCACTTTGGGATACAAAATCAAAACCCTGTCAGTGCCCTGATCTGAAAAAATAGAATTACTCTTCCAGGAAACAAAAGAAGTCAAAATGCTTCGCTTGTCTTTTGTACTTGCATAGCACTTACAAAGAGAAATGACAGCTTAAGCGTGTGCACATACTGTATGTGCACACCCACCTGCCCACTCACTCTGAACACACACACACACACACACACACACACACACACACACACGTTTTCAGTTCATTCACGCAAAACAGTGACATGACTCACTGCTGAAGAGGAGGGATACTGCCTGTGTTTTGGTTTTTGTGGTTTCAAAGATATGAACACTTTTTTTTTGCTTTGAGGGAGAAAAGACCCAAAAACACACAGAACTGAAGTCCTGACAGAGTCACACATGACGCCGTTACAACATCGATCATGTGAATAGCTTGAGGACCCTGACCACAAAGCAGGCGGCTTAGTAAAGATGGTGAACAATATGTTATAAAATGAGAGAAGGGGGACATGATGAGTAGACAGATGGACACACAGATAAGTGGTGGACAGAGAGCAGATTGAAATATAATGTCGTCAGTGTTGAGGTAAATTTTATGGCCTCCTGCTGCCTGGTTGATTCAAGGCGAGTCTAATCTATTCTGTGATATTCATCTGAGAAAAGTGGAAAGCAAAATGCCTACAGTTTATCCACCTGCACATCTGACCGTCTCTAATCACGCTTTACAGATTGTATTTTACATTTTGAATAGATACACAGTATTAAACAAATAAACATGGTTGTTATTCACAACTGAGACATCCACAGTGCGTCTAACTCTCCCGTTTGGCCGTCCGGCTCTACTCCAATCAGAAATAACACACAGCCGCTCCGAAGCCTGAACAAGCACAGATGATAAGACAGCTTCTACATTATCGCAACAGCATTGACAATGAAAAAAAAAAATCCACAAATATGGATAATAACTTAAAGAGCGTTCCCCAAAGGAAACTTTTAAGGGATGACAAGAAAGCTCTCCTGCAGCTTATTCTCTACAGATAGGAGGAGTGTGGCGGAGCGATAGACCAGTGCGAGGAGAGATGAAAGAGAAACACCCCTATGAGTCGGAATGATATGCCAAGGCTTTGAGGCATTTGTTGGTACAATATAAAGAGTCATTCGGTCTAGTTATCTGCCGATTCTTAAACAGACTTCAGAATCCACCCGGCTACCACAAAGCAGAGGCAGCTACTATTTTCAGCCCTCAAACCTTGAGGGTTCGGTCTTCATGTGATTTGTCGACAGTTGAGGCCGTTAGATGAGAAATCCTGTCTGATTCAGAGCTGGGTAATGACCAGTCCGACCGCCTGTTTGTGCTGGAGTGTGCCTGTGGCCTGAGGAGGTTACAGACAGGTCAGTGCTGCCTGTCATTCACTTCACACCCAGAGCGACGATGGAGAAAACAAAAGCCCCCGCCACGAGTGACACGGTGTTAAATCATGCACTTTCATGCTGCTACTGAAACGTGGGGTGATTCTGTGTTAGCGTGCGTGCTTTAGTGCGTTCAGTACATGGATCTCTGTGTCTGTCCCAAAACATTTGTTATTTATATACAAGAATCGTGTGGTTTTCAATCTGTGGAGAAGACAGTCGACACCACACACGACAGACAACTTAACAGCCATTTTACGCCTGCGTACCCTCAAAGTGGTTTACATCTCGTAGATGCAAGATTGCTTTGGAAGATTCATGCAGAATCCGGTTAGCAGTTACCAAAGGTTGGCCCGCGTGGGAGTGGGTTACGGTGGGAGTGTAGCTACGGTGGCTGAACAGGGGGCGATGAAGAGTATGGTGAGGCAGAGGAAACACAGTGCAAGTGAAGGAACCAAAATGCTCTGAGGGCTTCAGATCTGTGCCGGGGGTGTGCATATTCATAGGCAGGTGTTCTTTTTTTCATCACGGTGGTGGAAAAAAAAAAAAATGTCTTGCTTGCTCTCTTGTTCCTTGACCAATCAACAGTCCCCATCTGTTGTCATGACAACTAGCACTTCACTTTTGCCCATCTCTTCTAGCGCGGTTGCCAGAGAGACGAGGTCTGCATCAGCTTGGTGACAGGCTTCCCATAAGTCCAGTAGTACACCTGTGGGGCTGGGCTTTGTGGCAAAGTAGTTCAGGTACCTGAGGGAAGGACGGACAGAGGAGAGGAAGTTCTTCACTATTGATTACAGACATTTCAAAGTCATTAATACTGCATGCAGCAGACACTGCTGGTGCCACTTTATCTTGACAGTCCAGCTAACCACACGTAGTTAGCAGGAAGAAATGGACAGCAAACATGGCTGAATCATTTCTATTCCAGTCTTATTCTCCAGATCCTCATCAGGATATAACACATTATTTCACAGTTTAAATCAGAACCTCATGCACTGAATATCTACATGCCACCAGTTCCACCCTGTAGCAGCACCCTGAATATCTACATGCCACCAGTTCCACCCTGTAGCAGCACCCTGACTGTCAACACTGGACTCCCCAGCTGCCTCTCACACACAAACATGTGCGGCAGGTCTGACCTGTCAAAGCCCAGACTGCGTGCCAGTAGTCTCCAGTCACATCCTCGAGCGCTGGGAGCATCCAGACTGGCACAGATCTTCTGGCGGATGGAGTCGGGCAGGCGAAAGGCATAGGGTCCCACTTGAGAGGAAGGCAGGCAGGTGCCTCCTGAGGGGAGGGGCGAGTGTGGCGGTAGGGTCTGGATCGACAGACAAGAAGAAAAGCATTGAGACCAACATTAGTGAGTGTTTTTGGCATAACTGGGAGGCTTTCAGAGCGACTTCATGTGTCTTTATTGTCATTATTACCTCCTGAATGTCCGTGTGCAGCTGGAATATCTGTCCCTCCCCCTCGACTTGCCGGACACAGATCTTACAGGCGAGCTGTGACACAGCCAGGCTCCCTCTCTCCAGGCTGAAGGTGCAGTGCAGAGGTCTCTGACTGCCGCTCCAGATGTGATAGAACGGGATCTCCTGTTCACACAGACAAATGTTGAGAAGGAGTCTCTGCTTTGTCCTGAGCAGCACAATCAGGAGGGATCTGCAGCCCAGCTTCCATTCTAGGAGAGTGCATTCTGCTTTATTTTGATACTGAGTGTTTCCACATTCTGGGGCTCCATGTGTCAGGGGACAATTTATTTCTTAAGCACACTGTCCATAAATTAGAACCACTATCAGATTTCCTGTTTATTTATTCAGAGAAGGTTCAGACCACAATCTCAGCGCTGCAGCCAAGAGACTGCAGCAGGTCTGGATGCTTACAACAGCAGTGGATCCTCTGGTGAAGTCCACTGGTTATACTTTGTCAGAAAACAGTCCAGTTCCACTGAGTTTTTAAGTAACAAACTAATAAGACAAGACAACGTACCAGTGGTTTTATAAACACTACACATATGAATCTATGATCTGTTGCAGCTTGGGCGTCTCACCTGATACTTGGCCAGTAGTTTGCTTCTCCAGTGAGTGTGTGGGATGTCGTGGATGGACAGGCGCAGGTTGTGGTAGCTGTCTTTGAAGAGCAGCGGCTTGGGATCCTCCAGTAAAACTCCCCCTAGACTCCTCTCCAGATCCAGCACGTCCTGCCCCGCGGCACAGAGGAGAGCGGCTTAGGAACATATTTATTTTATCCATTTTCACTATGGGTTCATCAGTTGAACACATTTCAAAACGTGCTTTCAAAAAATCCATAATTAAAATGCGTCGTACAGCCTCTGAGTCAGTTTCTCCAAAATGGAAATGTGTGAGAGCTCACAGTTTGAAAGCTGTTTGAACTTTAGCAGCCAGGAATCATGTAATGTGACGCCAGTAAACTGCACACAGCACGCTCATGTTTACTACCCCGGCTGGTCTGTGAACACTTTACACAAAAGGGACCGAGAGAGGGAAAATATTTAACGTCAGTGAGGCCAACTGTGTGTGGATGGAAAGCTCACTAGCTGTTTACTGCGCTGTGCTATTTTAAGTCGTTTCTTCTACTGAGTAAAGAAGATTCAATATGTGATACCAGAGTTTGATTTGGCTGAGGAGGCCAACGATTACAATGAAAATAAATGATATTAACTTTTAGAGTTACTATCTTCTGCATTGCTTCACTTTCACACACAATGCCCGTTTTGGACTGAATCTTTAGTTTTGGTTTTTGTTTTGTGAATATTTGGAGTGTGTGTACGCTGTTCAGGACTATTTTAGCCACACTTGACAGCTAAAGCTGACAATGGGTGTATTTATATATCTGACAATGTTTTCCAGTTTAACTGCCAGTACCAGACATATGGGTATTCATACTGTAGGTGTAGTAGAGCCAGAGTGAACCACACATCGAAGAAAGAAACTGAGAGGAGGTAAACAGACATATGCAGACAGACTGAGAGCGGCAAACACACAAGCAGCACCTTGAGCGCGTGTGGGGTGTCGTGGATGCAGTAGATACGGAGGCTGTAGTCCAGGGAGAGGCAGGGTGCTCGGGGGGCGAACAGAGCCAGCTGCAGGCGTTTACAGGCAGGCTGCGGGGGGCAGGACTGGCCCACCAGGCCGTACGTTCCCAGCTGCTCCATGAGAACGTGACAACACTCCTCCTCCAGCTGCAGGTAGCACGGAGACGACAGCGTCTCCTCCCCCACGGTCAGCACCTCCTGGAGAGAGAGTCAAAAGCAGGTTTCAATGGCGCCGCATCGTCCAGACTGATATCCGGTATTTGGCAGCGCTCAGAGGCCGCTCACCTCCCACGCCCCCTGGTGTGTCTGCGTCTTCAGTGTGAGGGTCCAGTCAGGGGTGGGGGTGTCTAGTTGGGCGCAGTGGGGCAAAGTAAGAACCACGGGGCGATTCAGCAGCATCCCGGATGGGCCACAGCTCACAACGGGGCTTAGTACAGTCTGACTGCCCTCAGAGGGAAGCCTGGATGTCACACACACACACACACACACACACACACACACACACACACCGTTGAGAACAGCTTTGCCAAAACATCACACACGATGAATAAGAACATCAGGTTTGGAACTTGCTGGACACGTTTGAGCCAAACTGAATATTCTTCCAGAAAACTGGCAAGAAATGAGTTTAGTGCAGAAGTTGAAACTATCTTTTTTAATCCTCACAGAAAAGTGAGAGAACTTCCAAATAGACTCCCGGCGGCTCGCAGCCCTGCATGAGGACACTCGGGCTGAGGTGAGAACGAGGTCTGCTCTGCTCTGGTTGGGAAGGAGATGAGTGAAACAGTGGAAGGAAGATGGAGGGCACTCACGTCGTTTTGTCCCACTTGTTGATGATGAGGTACATCTCATAAAACTTCCCCTGGGGGATCGTGCCAGGGGGGACCAGCAGACTCACACCTGGGGGAGAAGGTATCTTGTCTTATATTTGATCAACTGAACACAACATTAATTCACACTGGCTGCAGATGAATTCTGATTTCATTTGCAAGATAAAAACCAGCTGCGTGCCAAATACTGGATATTACCTGTATTGGGGATGGTGAGCCGCCCCCCCAGATTTCCCAGCGTGGCGCTGGTGCTGAGCCCCGGCTCTCTGGACAGGGTGTGACTGTGGTAGTCTCTCTCTCTCCCCACAGTGCCCACTGACTTCAGGCTGAGAATCTCGCCGTCACCGGAGTACATGTCCGCGGGGAGCTCCAGGGAGGACAGAGTGGACGAGTTATACACCTTGATTTTGAGGCTGGGCAGCGGGTCCAGAAGGGGAGACGTGGTCATGGGGATTTTGTGGGGGCTGTCGTTGACCGCCTGCTGCAGAGAGAAGAGCGGCCCGCGGAAGGCCCCCGCCGTGGCTGTGAGATCGGGAGGAGCCGAGGGATGCAGAGGGTGAGGGTTATCTGTGGACACAGGAGAACAGAGGAGTTGTTCTCTTATCACCAGAAATGACACGCGCAGGACTCAGAGTGCTAAATGTGACGCCGGGGAAATGGATTAATCCTGCTAATTAATATTTGATGGCAAGAACGAGAGACGGGATACCATGACTAATGTTTCAAATGTAAAAAAACTGAATGCAGTAAAGAATAGAGAGGAGATAATGGTATAAAGAGAATTAATTTATGGGAAGATATAAATAGCAGTGTGTTAATGAAAAGAACTGCGAGGAAGTGCTTCAATGAAAATGAGTAAAAACAAGACAATCTATCAAAATAAACATAATGATAAAAAGAGACATTGTTCTGACTGAGTGAGTGTGTGTGTGTGTGTGTGTGTGTGTGTGTGTGTGTGTGTGTGAACCCACCCTGTCTGGGGGGCTTGTAGTTGCCGGGGTGGAAGGCAGCGGTGAGAGCAGACGAAGAATCCGTGATGTCTCCGTGGAGATTGCGGCATCTGCGGCGATATGCAAGCACTCCCACGCACAGCACCAGGATCACACACAGCAGCAGGGCCCCCACCAGGCCGGCGTACACTGCTACACCCATACCGGGGGCCAGCGCTGAGAGACAGACAGACAGACAGACAGACAGACAGACAGGCGGTCAGACGGCCGTTAGGAGACACGAGTGAAAACACACAGATACAAATGCAGGGAAAACACAAGAGGAGGGAAATCCAATTTAAGAGATACCATCTGATTTATTACAAATGTGTTAAAGCGGAAAGAAGCATGAATATTGTGCATGATTGATTGAAACGTAGTCAATAGATAATTAAAATGATCAGGTTTTGGGCGCCCACGGATGAAATCAACATCTTAGGTTCACATTTTTTAAAGTCTATCTGATGTACTTTAAATGACTTATTGGGCGCTGGAGTTATTTTGTTTTAATTGTTTTCTGTCCCCCCCATCCTGTAAGTGGCGGGGGGCAGTCCACAGTCCTGTAAGTGATGGGGGGGCAGTCCACAGTCCTGTAAGTGAATGGGGGCAGTCCACAGTCCTGTAAGTGATGGGGGGCAGTCCGCAGTCCTGTAAGTGACGGGGGGGCAGTCCACAGTCCTGTAAGTGATGGGGGGCAGTCCACAGTCCTGTAAGTGACGGGGGGGCAGTCCGCAGTCCTGTAAGTGACGGGGGGGGCAGTCCACAGTCTTTGTAATCTGTAATTCTGTAATGAAGCACTAAAAAGGCAGCAGAAGAAAACACCACATATCCACAGATGTGCTGGTCGGCCCACATTCAGAACAGCTTCTATGTCAGTGTCATTATTAAATTCACCGTTTCTGCTATGAGTGACATTAATTCGGTCGCGGCGAGTCACTGACTGAGCTCCGCTGGCACCATGCTACCTTATATAAAAATGATGCCAATGAGTTCCACGCGGAGGGAAATGCAATTTTGAAAGTTGGGTGAGAAAGAGCCCTGTTCAGTCAGCATCTGCAGCCGGGATGGGTTGAGGCTTTGGCTTTTTCCAAAAGTTGAAGTTGATAAATTAAAAGTTGTGTCGGAGCATCTGGAGAAAATATTCACTTCATGCGACTACGTCAGACTGCTGAAGTCTCATTTCAGCTTCAGCTGAACCTTATAATGCATCTCTACACAGAATAAGGGCTGTGGATTCTGTCCCCCATCTGTTACGTTGGAATCACATTAAGGACGGGATCCCTTCAGAGCCAGTACAAACAGGAGGCGTGATCACAGTGACTGATAACTCTGTCAGCGTGCCGCTGGGCAGAAACAGGAGCCTGTTCTTTAGCTTTAGCATGTGGCTGATGTTTTTGGTCATCCAGGAGAGCAGCGTGACTAAAGAGCTCCTCCGAGCCTGCAGAGGGCACGTCTGACAACAAAAGTCGGCGTAGATTGAAATGAAGTGGGAGGGGGCGAGTGTTTGGCCATAACTTCGCCCGCTCCCACTTGGGCTCCCTCTCTTTCCCCCTGCTGGGTGATTGGTGGTGACCGGTCAGCAGCCCACCGCTCGGCCCTGACGCTCCAACACTAGCCGGACACGTGAGCCGGTCGCACCGCAGCAGAGGAGAGGAGAAGACGAGGAGCAGGGCTGGCGAGAGATAATGAAGAGCAAAAAGGAAGGAGCAGACAGGCTGGATAAACAGAGGCTGAGAGAGCTAGAGGAGAGGCAATTTGGCAAAAGGGATAGGAAGGAGTTAGATAAGGTTGTGATTTGTTGAGAGGACAGACGGATTATAAGTGTGGCGAGGAGGAGAAAGGAGATAAGGAGAGCTGTGCTTGAGGTAAAGGCCCATGTTAAGAGAGCAGGAGAGAGCGGGGAAGAAGTTGGAGCAAACCACAGACACTAAAGAGCAGCAGTGGGAGGAAAAGAGAGGGTAGAGGAGAGGAAAGCCGGAGGCAGACAGCCTGGCAGAGGAGAGCTCCCGTGCTCACGTGGCGAGATGGAACCGAATCCGACAGCCGTCCACACTTATTACCAGAAACGGAACAATAGCGAATTAGGTGCATTACCGTGGCTGCTCTCCTCTGAGCCCACGTCACATTGAGCTAGAGGAATTACCATCACTTCAAATGTAAAGTATATTACAGATTAACTGAAAGTCAGACAGAAATCAACTGTTTTTCTTCAGAACATACTCATAGAGCACAGATCAAAGGGTCCCCGTCACTTTGCCCCTCCACGACACAGCCGGCACATTTCTGCCTCTGACATGCTGGATTACATCGACTGTTCGCTGACACAAACATCTATTAATCTATTTGCTGGGATTGTATCTTTGTTTTTTCCAATCCGTAGGTGCAGCGAGCTGTTATGTAACCGTTATTCAACACAAGAGACAAGAGGGTAACAACACTGCAGGCTGGACGAGAAGGTGAGGCGTGTCTTCACTGAACTCCATCTGAGATGACAACAGTGTGTGGATAGAAAGGCTCGACGCAAAGCGCTGCACGCAGTCAGCTCCACGTGCTAACACACACACACACACACACACACACACACACACACAGAGTACGAACACAAACAGTATGGAGCAGTGAGGGAAGTCATGGGAAGGTGAACTTACGATGGCTTGCATGTTCAATAGAAATCTTTTTATCTGTTTGAACAGGAGAAAAAACAAGAGAAGAAGAAAAGAAAAACACAACATAAAAATGGATGGAATTCGTTATGCAAATGAAAGATACACCAACATAATGAAAAAGCAGAAAACGAGAAAGTCAACAATAGCTCATCAATATGAAAATAGAGATGTAAACATAAAAGGCACACTGCAAGCGAGAAAACACACTTTAGATTGTGAAAAATAATAAGTTCCTCCAGAAAAGAGTGGGAGTGTGTGGCGTCGGGGAACGACATTAGGCGTAATTGTTTAGATAATGTAAATGGAAAAGTGAGAAGAAAAGGCGATTAGAAATGGCTGAGAGAGATTAGGATCATTTGGACGAGAGAGGAGAAGTTAAAGACAGTTCTGAGGATGTGTGTGTTTCACTATAAAGGCCCACAGAGGAACGTTATGCTCTGACAGGAACTATCTTTAACTGCTAACACCAGTGTGAATCTTCCCTGAGTGGCCTGACGAACGTCAAAGCTGTCTTTCAGGATCGTGTCTCTTTCTATATCTCCACCCAAATAACCTTCTTTTCCCTGACGTTCCCGTCCCTCCGACAGCCATTAGAAACTTCTCCTCAGAGCGTATTCAGCAGATCCTCAAAGGGGTTAACAATCAGTCAGACGTTACGCCGAGCGTCTCCTGTTTGATCGTCTGACGCACAGTCACGACGGCATCGGGACAATTTGCAGCAGATTAATCACATTAACGTGCTGGGAAAATAAATAAGTCATTCAATAACCCGTAGTTTGCCAAGTGACACATTTTCAGATATTCTCCAGCGCGGCGCTCCTCACCTCCCTCCTCACCTCCCTCCTCACCTCCCTCCTCACCTCCCTCCTCACCTCCCTCCTCACCTCCCTCCTCCGTCAGAGCCACTTGAGTGCATGTTTCCCTGACAGCCCCCCCGAGAACGCTGCACTCTGTAAAGCCAAATCAGACAGTGTACTCGTCTAATCTGGCTGCTCCGTGGAAGCCTGTTTATGTCAGGACTCACGTGTAAGTGTGATAGAGTCGAAGCTCAGTGTTGCTCCGAGTGTGCATATGATCCCCCCCCCAACTGCACGAGGTTTGTCTGCACTCCTGGGCGTGTCGGCTTGTGTCTTGTGTGTGTGTGTGTGTTTTTAAAGTGTGTACTTGAATGTATCTCACTGCCTCTGTGGATGTGCGTCTCTAAGATCGTAATGCGCTGTCAGCTGGATTCCCCCCCGCTCATCACGGGCTGCACACTGGGTGTCAGTGTGAGTCTGACTCACTCTCATATGCTCTTCCCTGTGCTAATTTTTTCAACTTGGCCGTGCCGCGTTCACTTCCCACCCCGTGCTTGCTCTCTCTCTCTGTTTCCATCTGTGCTCTTTAGATGTGGATCACTTGCCTTCTCTCTTTGTGAGCCTAAATTTTGCCTCGTGAAACATCTGTCTGAGATTGAGCTGTTTTTCCTTTCATCTCTCTCCACATCATGTGTGCGCCTTAGGAATACTGTTCTATACAGAATAGCTTTGAAAAGCAACCTTATAACTGTGAACGGTGAGCAAGTACATCACAGAGAGACGTGCTGTTATCTATACATCAACCACCTGAAGCAGCAGACAGCCTGTTAGGGCGCTGACCCCTATAGGTGCTGAGGAACACACAGCTGTGCACTAGTGAGCAAACACTGAATTAAAGGGCCAGTTACAGAATTAGAATACATCACATCTTTAGATGTATTTACTCAGCACACTGCTCAGGTGACTTACTGCGAGCACACAGCCCCTCGGTGCAGTTTTTGCTCTCCATCATGCTGCCGCTGCAGTGCTTTCCTCCGTTCCTGGGTGGGGGGGCTTGGCACTCACGACTGCGCCAGTGGGTGCACTCTGTCCCACAGGCGGACCACTTTGCCCACTCCGTCCAGCCTCCATCCACTGGAATGAGACAGCAGGGGAATTGGAAATGACATTATTATGTGGAATGATGCATATGTAATGGCTTTAAATGCAGAATTTTACAATTTGCAAACTGCATTTTGTGGTTTTTTTTAAAGGCCTTTTGGAGTCAGGGTGGTCTGACACACGGGGCACATCCTCATGTAGATGATGACATCAGAGCAGTTACATGACCGAATGCTAAGTTATTTTTAAGAACAGCCTGGTTTTATCTAAAGCTGAACCTCAAGTTTTAAAATTCATCCTGTTACTTCCTGCAAAAAGGCCCATTTACTTAGATACTTCTGTCAGATAATACAGGTGAGTGTGCCGTCCTCACCTGGGCACAGCGTGTTGCAGGTCACTCTCTGGAAGGGCGGGCCCTCGCAGAAGGCGCCTCCATTCAGAGGGGCAGGATTGGTGCAGCTGCGCGTCCGTCTCTGCCAGCCCCGCCCACACCGAGCATTACACTCTGACCAAGCAGTCCAAGAGGACCAACCCCCACTCACTGACAGACAGACAGACAGACAGACAGACAGACAGACAGGAAAGGTGAGTTCATACCTGGTCAGCTTTCACAGTAATGAGAATATAGAGATAACAGCCCTGCTACTTTAAAGAGTACAGACTGTATGTGATGATAGACAGCAGGTACTACTGTTCAATACAAGATCCATTAAGTTCATTGGCTAATTTAAAATGTACATTTTGCACACAGAGGAGGAGGAAAAATGTGTGTGTGTTACCGTAAACAATAAGAGTAGCCGTGCTGCTGCGTCTTTTGGCCACCACGTTACGAGCCACACAGGTGTAGTTAGCCGTGTCCGACAGTCTGGCCTGTTTGATGATCAGATCGTGATCGATGGTGATCAGGAAGTTGGAGTCCTGCGATGGATCTATGACGTCCTCATTCTTCAGCCAGTCCACCTGTACACACACACACACACACACACCACTCAGAACTTTGTGGTACTAAAAGAAATCCTTCACACAAAGTGATCATTTAAGAAAAGTAACCGAGAGTTTAGTTGAAAAAAACACATCCATAACCTCGATTCTCTGTGTTGCAGCAATTCTGAGCGACGGCCCTCTAATTCTTCTGGCAGATAACGCTCCACATAAATCATTGTACAAATCAGCAGGTGTGTATGCATAAACATGAGTCAGCAGCACACACAGACCCATTCAGTAAACCCAACACGCTGCAGCGCTACACGTGATATCGATCAAACGCTGCCAGGGTTTGGTCATTTTTAGTTTACTCTGGAAAAACTGAATTTGTGGCCAAACGTGTTCCTCTTCACCAGCATGACGTCACAGTGAACAAGCACAAACAATTCAATTAGTATTTATCATGAAACTCTGTCTAATATTCCAATTAAAGGCTCTCCTGTGATCACACAACATGAGCTTTTTTATGGGATATCATAACATGTTATTTAGCACAATGCATCCTGGCAGAATATAAATATTTGCTAATAAAAATCTGCATTTATGAATCATTTGTTTTCTTTTTAAATGTATTGTTGTGCCGCTGTTTTATGACCTGATGATAAACCTGGCTGATATAGTGCTGAACGCTTAAAGCAGCTCAGTCTTAAAACGTGACAGAGTGGATTTAAACGCTTCGTTGCTAAAATATCAGAGCGTATTATTACTCATCATTATAGGGCGTGTTTTTTCACGTAGCTGGATAGACTTAAATCTCTCAAACTTCCTTTACTGCCCCCCCCATGTGCATCATGTTTATGCTGCTCTATAACTGAATATTTACATCTCTGCCTTCAACATCCTTGAATCCTTAAAGCATAGATGATTTTGAACTATTACCCTTCAGTTTCCAAGACACCCCAAAGTGTCAGAGAAGAAAAAACAATGGACGTGAGGAGGATGAGATTTACCTCGGCAGCAGGCATGCCCTCCGGGGGGCGACACTGCAGCAGCACCTCCTGCTCCAGTCGCACCTCCCGCCCCAGCGGCTCCTGCTCAAAGTTCTTCCTCAGGTCTACGGGGAGCGACACACATGTAGTCAGCAGTTAGTGAAGGCTGCCCCGTGACAGCACTGACAACCTGTTTATTTTAGTGACACCGGCTGTCACACACACACACACACACACACACTCAGGCAAAGCCCCAAAATGCCGTTGTCACCGTTGTGTGTTTTTTTTTTTCACTTCATATCCTCATAAACATGCAGAGTGTCAATCACAGCATGTCATGTTACCACAGGGGACCATGATGGAGCGCTGCAGCAAATATATTTACATTTATACTTAAGTTGACACATATGACAAGCAAAAAGTCAGAATCTGCTGTCTCTGCTCCACACACACACACACACACACACACACACACACACACACACACACACACACACACACACACACACACACACACACACACACACACACACACACACACACACACACACACACACACACACACACGTTACTGACATGCAATGCGAACGTAGGCACGGTTACTCTTGGTGGTGCCAGCAGAGCTCCAGGCCACACACTGGCACCAGTAGTCCTCCAACCCAAACAGCTCCTCCACCTGGGTCCGCGACACTGAGATGTCCACCTCCCGCACCACCAGACCTGTGCAGAGAGAGAGGGGGAGGGAGGGGGAGGGAGAGAGAGAGGCATATTTTTCACAGTGCATATAAATAATGCATTGGCTGCAGGCCAAATGCAGTTAACGTGCACATAAAACCTTGTGGGAGCTAATGGATTGTGTATTTGAAAATGATGTTTGTAATTGAGTGTGATGTTTATGTCTGTGAAATACAAGGTGACATTACTGTGTGTGTGTGTGTGTGTGTGTGTGTGTGTGTGTGTGTGTGTGTGTGTTACCTGTGATCTGGTCCAGGCTCTCTCTGGTCACGTGATCGTTCTGATTGACCCACTCTCCGTTACATTTGAAGTAGATCTGGGTGGCCGGTGACGCCCGGCACCGCAGCTGGACCGGCCGGTTCTTTACGATGAAAGCGTCCTCCGGTTCCAGCAGGAATTCTGGGAGCGGTTCTGCCGGAGCTGAGGGGAAGGAGTCAGGGAGAACCTCTGCCTCGCTGTAGTCGCTGCTCTCTGGAAACACACAACACACGAGGCGTTTGTTAGACGTGAGTGTCTGTTGGTATTTGTGTGGCAGCTCGTGGCTCATCCTGCAGTCTGACCTCACTGTCGAAGAGGTCAGAAATAAGAAAAATGACAAATTTGCCCCACGGGGATCAATAAACCATCACATACCTGGAGGGAGTGTGTGTGTGTGTGTGTGTGTGTGTGTGTGTGTGTGTGTGTGTGACAGCTTGCCTTGCCTGGTGAAATCCAGCTTTTGGGCATGTGTTGAACGAATGTGTTTCGCTGTATATATTAAGGCAACACTCTTAGTGTATTTCAAGAAGACATTTAAGGTGCTGACAGTTTGCACTGTAAATGGAAGGGCATGGTGACATTTTCGCCTCCTTGAATCGCCAGTAATCTGGTCAATGCAGGCCTCCTCCTCTGGAAGAGTGTGTGGCTCTCAGACGGGGAGGAGAGCTGCTGACCTTCCACGCACAGGTCCTGTTGATCACACATTATCCCCTGACATTTCCGATGTGACACATCCCTCCAAGCAATGCTGCTGAGAGCTTCTCCTGGCAGGAAGGACACTGTATTTCTGACCTCTTCAGTCTGACTTGTTACTCTAATAATGATTCCAGGCCCAGGCAGTGTATTAATCCTACAACATTATTGGCTACTACACAAGTTTTCACAGCAGAAGAGAGATTTGTACTCACGACTTTTTAAATTCCTGCAACGGAGCCGACATTTCTGCATCAGTCAGACTTGTCTGTTTACAGGGCTGCGGGGGGGCACACTGTGATGCAAGCTCACCCCCTGCCACAACTCATGTGTGTCCATCAGCTGGATTATATCTTTGCACACTTGAGCAAAACGCCGAAGCCCTGGCAGACTGGAGAAGGCCTTGGGACATGACACTTGCAAACCAGAAGACTGCAGCAGTCTCTGCCACGAAGAACAACCGGACCACAGCTGGAACGGTGTGCCTGAGATGTGGCATCACATAAATACAGCAACACACTTTGTTTAGGTGGGTTTCAAAAGCTGCTTCTAGACAGCAGGTACCAGACATGGCCTCTCTCTTTTTATGCAATGCCATTTTCAATCAAAGTCTTCTCATCACTTTTCCCTTTCGGGTAATCCAGGCTCTTATAAATTGTTAATGGGTCCGACCTTCCAATACAAAACTTTGTTCTGCTTACCAAAATGATTCAATAAGCATTAAATGGAAGACTGCAGTGTAGTGCAGGGGACTGACGAGGTCGGCTCCGGTCAGGAGATGCAAAAAAAAATATATATATATATGTGCATATTCAGCTCAGTGCTTCTTCCCCTGACACACACACACACACACACACACACACACACACACACACACACACAGATAAACACTCATATTCACACAAAGCACATGGGTAATAGTGTGTTAATAGTTTTCTTACACCGCCGTCTCACAGCACTGCTGTTTTTATATTTCCTTCCCTACATTCAGTGGATAAAGAAGGTGTGAGGTCACACACAGTCACTTTTCCACATTGAGACTTAAACTAGACAAATTTGCAGTGTTCAGTTTTCAAAATGTATCGAGCCCCATCTGATCAGTTATTCCACAACCAGGGGACAAGAGAAACTACTTAGAGAGATACCATCTCCTATTTTAGGAAAGTGAGCGCTTCCCCAGCCTCCACCCACTGTTCCCCCTGATAGACTGTCTGAGACATTAGGGGAAAGCAAAGAGGAGCGCAGAGCACGAAGGACGTGGGAGAGAAAGGCACGACAAGAGGCTGCGCTGTCTTCAGGTATAGAGCCGGTGCCACCTCTTGACCCAGATCTCCTCCACCATGACGGGGCGGGCCGGGACAAAAGAGGCTGAAGCAGCACCGGCCACAGCTCAGAGGCTGACAGGGCTGTGGCCACAGGACAGGCAGAAAGGGCAGCAGCTGCTCCAGGCCCAGCAGCCACCCAGGACGGACCCGTCATCCTTAATCCTGTCTGCCTCTCTCCAGCCTGTCTCGACCGCAAAAAGCATCCTCGTTCTTCTCTGGTGACGTTTTCTATAAAGCATTACATTCATTCACTAACCCACGACCCCAAGTTGAACCGTCACCGCTGCACGCTTCACCCCAGTGCAGCAGAGTGGAGCAGAAACGGTTTTTCCTGGTGATGAGTGAGATGACAAATGTAAAACCAACTTAAGGAATAAATGCTTTAGAACTTTTAGACACGACTATAAAGAAAAGTTTGTACAAAAATCTTTCATCGCAGTTTAAAAAAGTAAAAAAAAAACAACCAGCAATGAAAACGACAGATGACAAAGTGAAGTGATGAAATAATGTTTACATGTTCTGACTTCTACATTTAGTTCTCTGAGAACTCAGTCTGCTGCTTTTTTTTTTTTTACTTGTCAATCTGCTCTTCCCTTCTTTTCTGTACACATGACACGTCAGCCTGTCTAAAGCCTGTTTTGGTCACACGCTGAACGCTGTGCACCAACAGGTCACGACTAAAGTGGATGCCTCTGGGTGACAAGACCACAATGGAACTTCCAGGGGAATTCAAATGGCTGCTTAATATTACAAAAACACCATTAAATTAAACAGTGGGAGCAATGACACACACACACACACACACACTTCCTCTGGCAGGTGTCCACACTTTGTGCCACTTATATACACTAAATTATACAGCACAATACTGCAGGTAGGTTCACGTGCAGGTAAACACAAGTCAATATGAATAATAAAAGTTAACACATGTCAAAGTGATGCTTCACCATGAATCACATCCATGGCTGTGCCTGTCTCACAGCCCTCTCCCCTCTGTCTGGCTCTCACATCCTCTTGCTCTCCTCTTACTAAGCTGTCGCCTCCAGTCTTTCAGACTTTGAATTCACTGTCAATAACCAATTGTGTTGCCCCTCCCCAACCCTCACCCCCGCTCTCTCTCTTTGTCCGGCATTGATCGCTCGGCGTTCAAACATCGGCTGAAAAACACAGCCTGTCACTCTTCAGGCGCGATGAGAGGGGGCACGGAGGGAGGCAGAGGAAGGCAGAGGAAGAATGGCAGCAGAGACAGACAAACAGAGAGACGGTGGTTCAGACAGAATGAGAGGAACAGCCCTGCGTCTTTGGATAAACCTCTCCCTCTGTGCGGTGTGTGTGAGTGTGTGTGAGTGTGTGTGAGTGTGTGTGTGTTCGGGGGCCTGCAGAGAGGCACAGTTTAATTAAAACACTTTTGGATGACAGAGGTAGGAGACAGACAGGCAGCGTCTTTCTCTCCCCCTGTCTCTCTCTGGGATAATGGAGCTGGGGGCTTAAAGAGGAACCTGTGTTTTTGGGCCAGCATACAAACATCCATCAGAGCTCTGCAGCCGCCAATTTGTGCGGAATGGAGGAACCTTAAAGACAATAACTCCTCGCCGTGCAGCACAGCAAGTCTTTTATTACTCTAATGACAGGCAGCAGACAGCTAGAAAGCAAACACAGGCTTCTGGGTATTCTGTTCAAGAGCACACACACACACACACACAGAGCCAGACACGAGATGACAACCTATGCTTATACAGAACATCCTCACCCACTCTCATTCATGTATGCTAAACTCAAATGGTGTAAGCGGAGGAGTCCCCTCCTTCGGTGAGTGTGTGGCGGACTGCAGAGCTCCGGTGCAACGTAGCTGAGAGCGACAGTGGTGGAGGGAGGCCACGACTGGGGGAGAGAGAGAGAGAGAGGGGGAGAGAGAGGGGGGGAGAGAGGTGACAAAATGGAGGGCTGGCCAAAGACAGGTCAAGAGACATCAACAGGCACGTGGAGCTGAGAGGGATGATGATAATAACCGGCGAGGGAAATGAATCACAGCCACGTCTGTCTTTGTCTCAGCTGCACTGTGGATCCGTCTCTGTTGTTCCTTCTGCCCTCTGTCTTTACACACACACACACACACACACACACACACACACACACACACACACACACATGCACACACACACACATGCACACACACACACACACACACACACACACACACACTCGGTCCACTGTAATTTTCTCAGCCCCAGCGCCTCTAGCCAGAGTGGAGTCTAAAGCGTCTGTACTTTATCATTACCTTTACAGAGTTAGTCATTACTGTCCCCTCCAGTGCCCTCACTACCCCAACAGAGCGGGAGAGAATAAAGCATAGGAAGGAGAATACTTGGAAGCAGCCAGACAACAGACACGTACTAGAAAAGAGACAGGGTCAGGTTCTTTTTGATCAGATCAGGAATCTGTTTTTTCCTTCGCCATCCTATGAGGTCAAAAACAAAGAGCAGCACAGCGTCCCACCTCCTCCCTTCCGCTTTCCAGTTTGGTGTCTAACATGAGAGTGCTTTTCTCCGGGCCCTCCCCTGACTCCAGTCCTCTTTCCCTCCTGCCTCCTGGATTCAAAGCACTTTGCGCAGCTCCAGTAGACTTCAAATGACGTCCTACAGCCTCAGACACAAACACGAGCACATAGAGGAGGAACTACAGCCCACAGCTATGAAGCTGCAGTGAGGACAAACAGCTGTGAGGACAGACAGACAGACAGACAGACAGACAGACAGACAGACAGACAGACAGACAGACAGACAGACAGACAGACAGACAGACAGACAGACAGACATGACAACGCTGCTGGTGACAGAGGAAACAAGGCCAATAAATAGAGTGATCAGCAGCCATTACGCGACATCGACAGGCTGACCATATCCATCATCCTCACCCAATCTACCTCATTATCATCATTTCTGTGATGAAGCCCTGAGGTAGAGTCACACACACACACACACACACACACACAGAGGCAAGTCGAAAGAGACAGAGATGGATGGATGGAGAGTCTCTCCTTGCCTTCCTTAAAGGACAATTACATTGAGTGATTGATATTCAGACTGACCTCATCTTTATCAGCCTGAAAACAACTCGAGAGAGAGGAAACCGGGGAGGAGGTACAGGATGAAGACGAGAGACGTGAGGACTGGAAAAAAGCAAGTGTCGAGATTTGATGGAACTTGAATTACCGCCTCGCAGTCGTCCGCCTCCGCCAAACCAGTCAGCTCACGGTTTACATCCACGTCCGTCCAGACCCGAGATTAGTGCCACCGATTCAGCGTTTGACCGAATGTGAAGCACGGCCACGATCCCCCCATCTGTTCCTGAGACAAGCCGCTGAAGGTCGGCCAGAAAAGTGTTTCTGCAGAACATTGGGATGTCACGGTGAATCTGACCTTTGACCTTCTGGATATAAACTTGGTCATTTCATCCTACCAGGTGTTTGGGTGAATTCCTGAGTCATGTGAGGTCACACTGACCTTGAGGTGGACGTATGTGATGTCATGCATTCATTCGTCCTTGAGTGCAAGAAGAAATTCACTCACGGCATTTCTGAGATTCAGGAGACACGGACGGACGGACATGAAATATCATCACCTCATCGTAACTAACGTCTGAACTCTTGAGGAACGGCCAAAAACGTGTCTTGTGAGGTCACAGTGACCTTCACACCACCTAAATCTTGTCAGTCCAAGTGGACGTTTGTGCCACATTAGAAGAAATTCCCTCGAGGCGTTCCGGCGATCTCACGCTCACAAGAATGGGACGGACGGATGGACGAACAACCTGAAAACATTAAGCCTTCAGTCGGGGCTGTCAGCGGCACGGAGGCATAAAAACCACTGAAGGTGTGAGAGGGACAGTCTCAAGTGTGTGTGTTTAATGGCACCAGGCCGGGCGTGAGGCGACACGAGTGCAGGTTGGAGCGACACAGCATCACTTCTCACATCAACAAAGCCAGACGGGGTGTGAGGAGTCCTGCAGTTCACCCATCTGACTCGACACGCACACACACACACTCACACAAACACTTAGAGCATAAGCAGCCCTTCTGAGCACAGACAGGGGGAAAATTGGTCATCTTTTAATAGGAAATGTAGTTAATTCACCAGTGACTAACAGACACGCCATTATTTTTCATTTCATCACTGTAGCTGTGAGGCGACAGGAGGCAGGAAGCACAATTTGACATCCTGCGAACAGCGACACAGATCCATCCGTGGGCTCTCTAGTAAAAGCCTTTGAAATGTTGGCCTTCAAACACATTTCTATACTCCCATCAAGGTGCGTACCTGCGGCGGCTCCATGTGGCTCTGCAGCCTGTTTCTTTCTACTCACCATGGTGGCTCTCTAACTAATAGACACTCTCTCGCACAGGCACACACAAGTTCTCCCATCTAACGGGCAAAACTTACAATAGATAAAAAGACTTTCTTGCTATTTTGTAAGATAAAAAGAGCAATGTCACTTTCATCTTTGTGAGTCCACTGTAGCAACAGGTCCAAAAACACTCCATGAACAGAAGAAACACTTGTTGAATGTACAACATGAAACATAAAGCAGCTTTCTGAGGTCTTTTTCCACCGATGACTGCCCTCTGCTAGCTGTTACTTAGCAATAGTCCTTTTCCTACTAAGAGAATCTTGTCAGATATTAATCATGTATGTTACAGGAACTTGTGAGCTGCAATCTGCTGGAAGCTCCTCATAACAGTGGAAATGTCACACCTTTGATTGGTTCCAACATGTGAATGAGGACGCCTGCAGAGTGGCTATTTCTGTGGAGTGTGAACCCTCCCCCGTTTCATCAAGATACAAGCGTCAGCGTGTAATTGTTTTTGCAAGGCATGTGTGCAAGCATGTGCAAGTGAGCTGGAAAAAGACAAAAAGAGAGACAGAAAAGGTGTGTGTGTGTGTGTGTGAGAGAGAGAGAGAGAGAGAGGGGGAGAAGGGGAGAGGAGGGAGGTGACAGGAGGCTGGAAAGCAGATTGGCAGAGGGGGAAGGCCGAGCAGGTGATGGAGATGCAGAGTGACAGAAATGCTTCGCTTGTCCATCCAGTATGTCCGGGTGGCAGGAGGAGAGAGCGCAAGCCTGAGGACATGGTGACACACACACACACACACACACACACACACTCACACACACACTCACACACACACACACACACACACACATGTGCACACACAGCTAATGCAGAAGTTTGCAAGATGTCATTTACAGATACTGCTTGTAAATAAAGTGTTATCCCACGTTCTCGGCTGCAGACTGTGTCCCCTCCAGCGCTCTGATTGGAAATGAAGGATGACCTGCCCCCTTTTTCCACAGGTCTCACCTTCTGTCTCTTTTTTCCCATAAGCCCTTGGTACAATAATGACACTTAATCAGCCCTGTTGGAGCGTATGCCGGGGGGGAACACACAGGAGCAGACATATGTAAACGTGTTATCTAACTATGTTGTTCCAGACGGTAAATAAGGCCCAATGACAGAGTGACAGTCAGCAGTGGGTTCTGCTGATAACTGGGTGAATGTTGAGGCTGTTTCACATGAGCCCACACTACATTCAGACTGTGTGTGAGAGGTAGGGCTGGTGTGTTTGTAACACACTGTGGATTATATTTACCCACTGTGTATGCAGGGACAGCCTACTCAAAGAGAGATTCTGTGACTGTGTTTTTCAATGTGTGGGTGAGTGTGACAGAGAGTGGGAGCGCTAAGAGGATTTGCTCTTGTGTTGTAGCTGTGAACCCACTGCTGCTACTGGTGCATTTGAATAGACAGAGGGGGGGGGGGGGCGGCGGCTACGTCGTGGCTGAAAGTGTGCTCTGTCACAGCTAGGGGGCGCCACCCCCCACAGAGCTCATTAATCATAGCCCATCAAAAAGTGGCCCTGTGCTGTTTGTGTGTGCCCCGACGACCACCTACCGCATGGGAACACGGGCGTGCACAAGCAGCACTATCAATCACTATCAGAGGTGGGGAGAGAGAGAGGGGTGAGGAGACAGGGAGAGGGAGGAAGAGAGGGAGGGAGAGGAGACAAGAGTGTGTGAGACAATGTTGTTTTCCTATTATCCTCTGGAAAATTACAGACCAATGTCACAACTATTACTTGGAGGTCAAACTCGTACGGTGGAGTGAGGCTCTTCCCCTTCCTGTGTGTGTGTGTGTGTGTGTGTGTGTGTGTGTGTGTGTGTGTGTGTGTGTGTGTGTGTGTGTGTGTGTGTGTGTGTGTGTGTGTGTGTGTGTGTGCAGACAGAACTGCATGTGTTGAGTTTAAGGCGCCACTGCTCGTCTGCTCCACCACTGTGCAGCTGCTTGATGAGAGTTGCGCAAATCTGCCCAGAGTGGCTGGTTGCCATGGTGGGTATTCACATGGAGCCGGCTCCTCTAGAGGCCTGCAGTCCACACAGCCATTAACTATGGTGCACACACACACACACACACACACACACACACACACACACACACACACACACACACACACAGAGACACACACACACACACACACACACACACTGTCTGTAGTCTGCCTCTGTCTCTCTGTCGCTCTTTGTTTTGTCACCTCACTTCCTCCATTTGGAAGTCTTGTTGAAAATCTGTCCTTCTCTGTCACTGATGACTGTGTGTGTGTGTGTGTGTGTGTGTGTGTGTGTGTGTGTGTGTGTGTGTGCAGACGTATAGTGAATAGGTGAGCAGTACAGTGGGATGAGTGTTTGGAAGCTGGGGCCGTTTAAATGGCAGTAATTACATGAGAAGATGAGCTGCATTCCTTCCTGAGGGCAGGCTGATTACAGGCCTCTCCTCTCTGGGCCCCTGTAATTACCCACTCTACCCCCCCTCCTCACCCCCATGCCTCACCCTCCATCTCACTGTACTGGCTCTGCTCCTCAGAGGGCTACAGGCGAGTTCACCCCCCCCCTCCTGTCCTCTGATCCACCTCTCTCCCAACTTTGTCAGCACTCTGCCCCCCCTCCCTCACCAGGTCACTCTTCTGTCCTCCCTCACTGCTCCTCCAACTGATTGCTCCTCACACATGCACACACAGGCTCACACTTGAGGACCACTCGGAGGACAAAGAGCAGATGTAGCATCATGAACACTGGGCTGCACTTTCTGCCTAAAGATCTGTTATTAAGAGACATTAAATTATATCGTGAACCTTAAAGATTCTCTATGAAGGATCTCCCCCTCCTCCTCCTCCCCTCGCTGTGACTCCCCCCCCACCTTGTGCACACGACTGACAGCCTCTCTCAGCTTTTGTGCTACTGTGTTAGCGCTGTAGCTCAGCTGAGTCTGTCGCTGGGAAGCAGCTCTGGCTCAGTTTCTCTGCTGCAGTTTTGTCGCTGAATGATTCACAGACTGACTCACGTGCTCTAACATGCACTCATGGCTGTTCTGGCTACCAAAGGACAGAGCAACACGCAGAGTGTTGCTTCCTTCTCATTACTTCACTCTGTCGTCACCTGGCTAATTGTTGTTAAACACTAAATGAATGTTCTGGATGCTGTCGGGAGCCTTTGAGGGAAAAGGACACAGGAGTGTGAATGACGCACAGAAACAAAGCACTATAAACACAATACTAGTCCGTGTCTGATGACCTCTAATATTCTAGTCATTTATTTGTAAATGTGTGTGGGTGGGGGGCTGTTTTAAAATGCCAGTCAAGCCTGAGGCAAGACTTGACAGCTCCTGCCTTGCAGGTAAATGCCTGCTTACCCCACACCCCTCACCAAACACCTACACAAAGCGGGTTGGGGCAGCACACATGACCTCACACAAACACAAACCTCAACACAACCAGTAAGTCCACCCCAGTCAGAAATTCCAGTAAGACTGGAGACACGCAGACAAATTACATGTCCTTCACCCAAACACCCTCAATTGTTGCCCCAGCCAGGAGTCCCTGCTGCCCTTTCATTAGTGTTCAGGAGGGTATTCAGCGTGGAGCCATAGGCTGGGGAAGGAGTGGACGTGGCCCTGGGGTCTGAACGCTGAAGCTGATGCTGAACAGCCTTAAACCTGCAAACCCCCGCCCAGCAGGGGGCGACTCCACACACACACACAAACACACACAAACAGCTTGTTGTAAATACTTGTGTTTATCCACAGAGGGTAAAAAAGATCTAAGAGGGCAACTTCACAAGTAATTTATTACCTCAGTAATTATTTTCGTGGTGATTTTATCTTCTCAATCTCTCATTTCAATTCCTAAAACAGACTCTAAATCTGCTTTAGAGTCGCTTTAGGGCGGAGCTACCTTCTGACTGCCAATCAGGAAACAGGCATAGCGACACACACCTGTGGCACTGAGTAACCTACAGCGTAAAAGCTGTCACAGGATTTTGACCTGCTCGTTCGTGAAGGTGAACTGTGACAGTCTGGTCATCTAAAAATGGATTGTTCACAGTTTGTTTGTACAAAAAGACGTTCTAAAGGGTTCTCTGTTCAGACATTTTGTTCTCAGCCTGTTCTAAGATTAGCATCAAAATTAACATCACAGTTGATATGAATAACGAACGCAGCTTGCTAACCAAGCTAGCTAGCTAGTGCGGCCGTTAGCTCCATGCTCTCGTCCAAATATGGTCACATCTGGCTCCAAAAAAGCAAGATGGCGACGACCAAAATGTCAGACTCGAGGCTTCAAAACTGACCTACGTCATCTTTATACAGTTCATGTGAGGCACTCAGCGACAGTTTGTCATTTTAAGACTCTCTGGATTTCTTTTCTGAGATTTATAAGAACGTATTATATATAAGAGGTTTTTTATTATCTAAAAAACTCTTGTTGGAGATTGTGTCATGTGGTAGCATCACATGACGGAGTGTCTGTGACTGTGAGAAGAGTCGACGAAAGGCGTCACAACATATGTGTTTTTTATTATTTGATATGACAACTCGGCGCCTGGTGACGGGAAGACGAGCTGATCAAACCTCCAGAACAAATCACATGAGACACCTGGAGAAGGTGATAACAAAGAGAGGGGAGAGTGCTGGGGGGGGGTTAAAGAGCCAGAGAGAGAGAGAGAGAGAACTAAAACATCAAGAGGGGAAGACGGATGGCTTACAACTGAAAAGTCTCTTTGAGCATTATGAATACAGACAGCAGGAGGACGGGAGGCAGAAACAGAGCTAGTAGAAATTCAGGGAGAGCACAATAAAATATGAGAGATGGAGGAATAAGTGGAGGTAACCTAGCTAATGTGAGGTGATGGTGGAGGGAGAGGGAGGGGAGGAGGGAGGAAAGAGGGAGATTAATGACAAGACTGTAAAGTTTGCTGTAAGTGTGTGCAGCCACGCTGGAGGGGAAGGAAGGGAGGAGGGAGTACATGTGGAAGGAAAGAGCAGGAGAGAAGGAGATGGAGAGAGACACAGATAAACTCCCCGGGTGCAGATCAAGTGCAACTCTTGATTGGTCCGAGTGTGTGAGTGTGTGTGTGTGTGTGTGTGTGAGTGTGTGTGAGTGTGTGAGTGTGTGTGTGTGTGTGTGTGTGTGTGTGTGTGCACTGTGGGCATTGGCCATGGTTGCCACGATTTTTAGTGCTATTAGAGATGCCTGCTGCTGTAATGTGTTGTGACAGCGGCTGATTCTTGTGACTAACTGCTTTGGCAGGAGAGCTCCTCTGTCATGCTAATGAACAGATGAGGAGATGAGCCGGATTGACAGCGGATCGACGGCACACGCGCATGACTTCTCACGCACACACAGAAACAGAGGGTTAGACGGAGGATATAGGAGGACACGAGCAGACCCCGCTGTCATAAACGTGTACAGCGCATGACACACTGATGCCGACATCCCCACTCACAAATAACTAGTTCACAAGTCACTGTGACAGAGGTGATAAAATGTGGACAAACAAAAAAAATGTGCATGCACAGACACATGATCACACCCCACACAAACACAGCAGGATTGGCGTCACTCTGTTCCTTCATTGCGTCCCCTTGCATCAGAGAAATCCCTAGATATGCAGTACACAACAAGCAACATGCTGTAGGCTACCCTGTGTGTGTGTGTGTGTGTGTGTGTGTGTGAGAGAGAGACATGGTTTGTGAGCTTTGCAACTTTGGCCAAAAAAAAATTGTGAAATGCGACATTCAATGTACGTTTGCAATGATGAAAGAGCATCACTATTCCAAAAACAGGCCACAAGCAAAAAGATTTGAAAAAAGTGACCAAAGCATGGAAAAAAAATTCAATATTGATAATGATACCAAATACATCAACACGGCTTGAAGAACATTAACAGGAACACTTAAAAAAAAACAAGTCTGATTTTAACGAGCTATCATAGAATAAAAATGAGAAAGACAGAGATAGAAATAGACAGACAGCGAGGAGAGACGGAGAGGAGGACAAGGCACAGAAAAGATTAGGGCACTAATAGGCAGAAAATCCATGTTGGAGGAGATGGATGACGAGAGGTGATGTGGCGATAGCAGAGGAGGACAAATGGAGAGGCGGAAAATAGAGGTGAGATTCAATCTCCTCACCCTGCAGAATGTCGGGGTCTTGTAAGCAAAAGTAGTCCTGTGCAGAAGATAATGGCTGTTTTATCCTTTTGATCTTTTTCCTTCGCTCCCTTTATACCTCAGCTTCATCATTCTCTCAAAATAAATTTCCCTCCCTCCTCAACTTGGACACACTCGCTCATATCAGGCCAGAGAGGCCAAAGGAGGAAGAGGAAACCACTTGTTCCAGCGTAGCAAAAGTGCATCTATGAGATGTTTGCTGTGCTGTTTTGGTTTGAAGTCACGATTCCTTACGTTTTTGTAATAGTTATTGTGGGATTTGTTTTTCAAATCTCACAGCAGGCAAGAGAAAAAAACCCCCACACAAACTAGAACTTCAGACGGAAATGTGCAGCTAGCGATAGGAATGCAAAAACACATCACACTGTCCGACTGCTTCGTAATCTCAGCGCAGTGCAGCAACAAAGCATAAAAGTAATAACTAAAGCACGAGCATCTCACAAACTATCACTTTGGGCCAGGCCAACTTCGGCATATCTCGCAATCTCAGCCGCTAACAGACTGTGAAACAGCGAGGACTGATAATGTTGCACTGCACAAAGGGACTCGTAGCATCGCTGCAAAGTTATCGGCACGCTGGAAGGCCTGTGTGCATCTCTGATCTGCTCTACAAATGGAAATCCTGTCATGTTTCAGGTCAAAATATCGGTTTCTGTCTTCCGTGTGATGAGTCAGCATCTGCGCATCAATCATTCATGAGGCTTCGGTGCTCTCCTGTTTGCAGGAGCGTGTCCTTGACCCGCACACAGGACGGGGGACTCGGCTGGAATGGGATAAAAAGAGGGCATCCCAGAGCCGGAGGCCGGGACCAGCATGACTGGACTGGTTGGACTGGAGGTAATGGAGAGCCGTGATGAAGACGGCATGACCAAACCCCCCTTGGCGCAGACAAATAAAACAGGCGGCTACGGACGAGGGAAAGCACGCTCATGTGTGTGTGTGTGAGCTGAAACAGGAGGAGATGGTTGGATGGAAGGAGAGGCAGAGTGTCACCCGCCAGACGCCCAGGGCCAACACAGACTGATGGTGACACTGAGTGGCCACAGTGTGTGACACTGTGACAATAATGATGAGCGACTCTTTCCCGATTCTCTCTCTAGCTGCTGCTTCTCCTCTCCCTCTCTCCTCCTCCTGTCACCCCCTGCAGCGGCTGCTGCTTTGATCCACACCCCGACTGTGCGTCCTCCTCTGGCCGCGGTCAAACCGCACTGGCTAGCACCGTCTGGTGATTCTCCACAATCATGTGGAGCTCCTCAGAAGTAAGAACAACTCCACCAAGTCACCAAAAGAAAAACGCCAGATAGAAATAATAGAGTGTCGCTGTTTCATTAAGGAGAGTTTTTTAAATTATTATTATTTTGAAGATATTTTGGGGGAAACATTTTGGCGTCGTGTTGCAGCAGATGGAAAGAGCTACATCCATGCAGTGAGGAGCCAGAATCAGAAGAAGTGTAAGCAGGTTCCAGCACATTATCATTGATGAAGCGAGACTAAGAGTCCACAGCCGTGCCTGCCACTCCGAGAGGCTCAGACCGACATGATCCAACACATAATTACCAGCCGTGACAGTGCGGCCGCTATTGTCTTCACCTTGTGAAACTGTGTGTTCAAGTGTCTGTCTGTCAAAACTTTACAGATGTGTAGTTGAGATTAGGATGAAGACTTTGGATTGAGTTTGGTAGACAGGCAGGAAGTAGAGAAGTTCCCCAGCTTCAATGAATCAATCAGTGCAATCCAGGGAAGAATCACTCTTTATTATAACAGCAACTAACGTGACACATCCTCTGCTGTCTGCACATGCTAACATTAGTTAGCATCCCTCGATGACCATTACATCCTTAATAAATAAAAATCTTATTTAAAGAGAAGGCGCAATAGAACTTTATATGGATGCGTAAGAATAAGACGCCGTTTTGAAGCCTTGAGTTTGGCTTCACGGCTGTCGCCATCTTGGTTTTTTGGAACCAGAAGTGATGTTTGTTCCAGGAAGACCTGCTCTGATTGGATAATCACAACATCGCCACAACAAAATATCTATTTTCCTCTAAATGGACCATAATGTACTACATGAACGTCCTGCTGTTCTGAAGAAGACTGTAAACTAGAGACTGAGAGCAGAAACTGTTCACTGAGCTGATAAATCAGGAGAGAAGTCTCCTCATTTCCTCATTGACTTCCATCCAATCAGACTTCTGTTTGGAGCCGGTGGAGTCGCCCCCTGCTGGACACTAGAGAGGAAGCAGCTTTAAGGCTCCACTGTTCAGAAGCTTCGTCTACTTCTTTCATACGGTCTGTGTTTGGATGTCCTGTCCGTGCCAGGCTGGTTTGGCACAGTTCATCTGTTTCACCAAACTCACCTCTCTCACCTTACGTGCTCCATTGCACCAAACATACCCATTTGGCATCACGGCGGGTGTGATCCCACAGCTAAAAGATCCCTAGTTTGACATATTTCTGGTCCCGTAGTTTGGGGCTCTGCCAGAGGAGACAGGGCCACATGGCGGAGGCTCCAGCGGACAGCAGGGCATTAACTCTCTGTCCCAGATCCAGACCCTGGCCCACTGAACCTCACACAGACCCACGGCCGCCCACAGTCACGACTCCTCCTCTGCGCCAACCGCATTGTTTTGTTTACCCTGCAGGTTTTTCTGACCTGTGCACTTGTGTATGTTGTCAGTGTGGTCCTTGGCGTGTGTGGCCCGGCCCGTCACTCACCGCTCTCCCTCTGCGCCTCCCTCTCTGTCTCTGTCTTGGGCTTCACCCAGCTGAGGCCATGGCAGCGGTGCTGGTTAAGAGGTTTGTGTATCCCATTAGGATGATGAAGAGGCCTTTCATCAGTGCACTGCCTCCGGCCAGGCGCTGACAGGAGCTTTACCTCGACAAGCCTCTCAAACACACCGCTCGACATGAGACAGCACCCAGCGAAGTGGTCCGCAGGCGGTACACACACTCACACACACACACACACACACACACACACACACACACACTCACTCACACACACACACACAAACATACACACTGACTCTGAGCAGAGAAAAAGGGAAGACTGGGACATTTTGTTGCTAACTTTTCACTTTGAATCTCATATCCATTTCTAACATTAGCCAGTAGAGCTCGGTGCGTGAGGAGGAGAGACAAGAGGAGGCTGGAGGAAGACGAAGAAAAGTCTTGACTAATTCTGACTCCGATCTATTTTTAATCAGTGCCACACGAGGACTAATAGTGTAGCGGCCGTGCGGGGCTCTGTCCAGATGGGCAAAGTAATTTTTCAGGAGGGGGAGAGTGGGAGGAAGAAGACAGAACATGAAGAAAGAAGAGGAGAAAATAGAGAGGAGGAAGACCAAGATGGAGAGAGAGAGAACCAGCGAGGGAGGAAAAGAGGGAGTGAGAGAGACAAAGATTGATAAAGACAGAGCTGGAGAGAGAACAGGAGACAGAGAAGCCACAGGAGCCACGATGACCTGGATTCATAGGAGCAGTATTGATTACTTGAGGATAAAAAGCCAAAGAAAGAGCTCTGCTTAGAGACTAGATAAATGAACTCACATGCAGAGAGCAGGAAGGACAGAACTGGGTGAAAGTAATAAACAAGATGCACAAACCCAGCATCTAACTTCTGTAGCTGCCTCGCGGTTAATTTGACACGTCAGCTGCTTAATCTACTGCTGTGATGGATCATGGCGTCTGATGGGGGAAAAAAGTACGACAGGTAGGGACTAGGACTGTTTGTGTGTAGGCTGGACCCTCATGCAGCATATGGGAGCCTTCATGATCTGATTAGATTTCACTCTGTGAGGGATTTATGGGGCAATCTATGGAATGTGTGTAGATGGTGAACGGGGGTTTGAAACCACATGCACGTGCATACAGACAACAGTGAGGCCCATCTCTCTATTTGTAGTCTGGATTATTTTGCTTCAAATAGATTAACTTTGTATAATCGCTTTGAGAATTGTGAGCTCAAAGCACTGATGCCGCCCAAAGATGAGCCTTTAAAGACTCACTACAACAAAATGAAACACAGGTAGCACATAAACCAAACGCTCTCCGCAGCTCTGCAGACGTAAGCATCCATCCACACCGTCGCTTAGGCTTCTGTCCAGGTTTTAAAAACTGGCAAAACAACAGTTCCTCTGGAAACGACCAGACTTTTAGTAGTAAGTTCATGTCCACCATGTTTACTGAACAGTACATAAATAGATCCTCATATTCAACGTGCATTAACTGATCATTTGGTCATTTGCAGGCTGTAAAAAGCTGTAAACACACACTTGCCATAATTTTTAGCTAAAAACATTTTAAAAAATCAGTGACCAATATCAGCAGAATGTGTAGAAGAGACATGACGTTGGATCTTTAGCGCAACTAACAGCATAAACTGTGCCGAACAGATTCCAGGTGTAGCAGCCGTAGCTCCTTTAAACTTCATTTAAATCTACTCTTTTGGTTTGGATTTAGACCAACAGACTTCCCAACGATCATCATCCAGCCGGAGATACAGAGAAACACTCATAGGTAAAGGAAATGAAGCGTGGAATTTGGATTAAGAGCAGCAGACGGCATCTTGTGACCCCCAGTGAGACCAAACGCCACAGAGACCTGAGATAACCGGCGTGGACTGGCAGCTCCTGGTTAACGTCCACCCACGGGAAGGTGGAGTGGATGAGATGGGACTCAGGCCGGGCAAGCTACGTCTGATCCACGTCTCTACACAGACCTGATCCACGTCTCTACACAGACCTGATCCACGTCTCTACACAGACCTGATCCACGTCACTACACAGACCTGATCCACGTCACTACACAGACCTGATCCACGTCTCTACACAGACAGAATAAGGGAGGCGGACTCGGTGCTCAAATGCAGTCAAAGCTGGTGGACAATGTTTGCCAGATGTTGAACTTTCATTGTCAAGATGAAGACCATAACATCATTACTATCCTCTTACTGCAAATTCAAAAAATCCATCCATTATCTATACGGCTTATCCGTCAGGGGGGAGCTGGAGCCAATCCCAGCTGACGTCGCCAGCCAACCACAGGGCCAATTCAAAAAATGCACAACAGAATTATTTTGTAGGTTTACATGTCTGTACATAATTAACTATGTGAACCGTTTTTACTTCATTCTCCATCCGAGCGCTCCAGCTCTAACCACGCTCTGCAGCCCAGAGTTGTAAAATGACAAATAAATGAAGTGTGAAAGCTCGGATGAGAGGAGGTGATGGTTATACATCACACTTTACACGTTGCTCCTTTACATGGTGAAACTGCTTATTTACACATTTCTGCAGCAACAGTAGCATTGATTTGGGGTCACAGATTTATTTATGTCCAATAATCACTCTCACGCTAAAATATTGACCAATTAGCAGTTGGCGCTATGAGTGACCTTTTTGACATTACACATGGTCCTCTGGTCCATTGCTAATACAAAAATATTGATTACAGCAGCTTTAAATCGAAAGAGTTTCATGATCTGATGGATTTCAAAGTGTGCAGGTGATATAAGAGGGAGGAAAGTGGCCAACAGTCACAAAACAGTGACCGTGTGGTATCAGAGTCTCAGGACGGAAAAAGTAACTGATAACATTTTCGAATTTCTTCCCTGCGATGTGTCTTGGTTCAGCCTTCCTGATCCGGACGGCCCACAGGTCAACAGCAGTGCAGGCCCTGAATAGCCACACTGTGCTGGAAAGCGTACGAATAGAAGTGCTTGACCCTCATATGGCTGTAGTCACTTGGGTCAGTTGTGAAGCACAATGGCAGACTGCAGACATAAAGGTGTTTATATCTTTCCTACAATTTACAATCTATTCAGCATGACTGACTTCACAACTTTCCATTTTCCACTACAACAAAGAACCAGCTTTTAGTGTGTGCAGTGAGTGTAGAGGATGTGCTGGAAAACATGCAGGTGAGTGGTGTCTGGGTGGTCGACCAGATCACAGACACCATGTGAGACATACAGCACGCGTTATAAGACAACACCACATGCACAACAAGGAGACTGCAGCTGTCTGAGTAGTTTAACACACCAGCACCAGACCAAAGAGCAAACAGCAAATGATTGATGTGAATAAAATGAGACCGTGTGTGCAGCTCATCTGCAAATATGCTAAATTAATGCCAGACACGAGAGCGTTATCAACACTGCAGCGTACTGAGGCCAGTTAATATCGCTCAGTATTAATGTTGAGGTACCATCTCACACTAGTGCCCTCGTAACATCAACATGTAATACTGCAAATTATCCAGCGCAAATCGATGGGCCAGAGGTCACAGCCCTCTGTTAACTCCACATCCCAGGCTTCACTGCTCAATATTTTAATGCCCTCGTGGTTGTGCAGCACTGAGACCTTAGGCTGCGCTGATAAAACAGCTATCAGGGCTGAATGCACATGCATATGAAAGGGCTCTCAGCCTCAGCCGTGTCGTCACCTCTCCGTGACCCCTGATCTCACATCTCACCTCGTCCTGTGATAGGCTCCTCACAGGTGAACCCGCTCCAGGGGGAGCGCCGCTGTTTTGCATACATACGTAGAAAAAGAAGAGATCGTGATCTCATTTTAATTATCTGACAGTAAACACAGTCTACTGCTACAAGTACAAGCACATATACACAATACACAGGCTGCAATCATTTTAATGGCGATCAGCAGAGCAAATAAAAATGAAGGAAACAGAGGGACGGAGAGACGGGAGAGCAAAGTGGACGGGCTGAAGCGAAGCTACCTGTGTACTTAACGAGTGTGAAGATGAAAAAGAAAGAAAGTTAGCTGAGCAGAAGAGGCAATTTTGGACAGTGTGAGATTCATCATGCCGCCTTGTCTTGTCTTAGACTCATCATGTTCAGGGATGGTCCACATAACAAGGTGTGGAGATCAATAGCATCCATTTACTGAGGTGCAGCTCATCTAATCATCAGGCGCTCTGCTGCCCACAGACGGAGCTGCGACACACACCTGGGCCTCTGGAGGAGAGCAGAGTAATGAAATGTACACTGCAGCCCAGTCTATCGTCAGGTTTCCAACAGCCAGCACAAACACAGCCCCCACACCTTCCCTGTCTCACTTCTTCCATTTCCTCCATCTCATCTCACATATGAGCAATAAACCGAAGCTTAACCTCCTCCTCCTCCTCCTCCCTCCGCCTGTCTGTCTGTCCTTCTAACGCGTCATGCATGGACACATATGTGCGTCTTAAGTTGCACATTGTGTGGTCCACTAAGAATCTGAGGAGTGTGAAGCACAGAGACCAAAATATCCACAGCACTCTGTTTCTCGCTCCAACTCATTGACTGAGTGCCTCGGGGTAACATCACACAACTTAAGCGCTCCTTGTCCCTGCTCCCCTCTGCGATTCTATAATTCATCTTAATTGAGAAAAACAAGCAAGCAGAGGGGAGTACGGGAGGGATGTAAAGTGCAGGTCGTGTATTTCTGGGGCCGAGGGGCTCGGTGTGTGTTTTCGTGTCTGTGAAAGGTGAATGTTGGTGCTTACGGCTGCAGAAATGTGTTCACCTGTTTTTGTGCACATTTACGTCTTAGTATTTTTCTCTAATGAGGCTGAAAACAAAGCAGTGACAAATTAGGCAAGAAAGAGCATCGTATCCAAAAGGAGGAGGCTTTAAGTGATGATTCACTGTGATTTGGCTCAAGCGCTACAATAACAACATACATCAAGACAATTTGTTTAATGACGGGACTTTAGCAAGAAAATGGAGAGAAAAACATCAACAGTTAGACGTCTGTGCTACAAACAGAGTGAAGGGCAGGGAAACATTTTATTCTCTTCCCTCACTCTGATTTCTACACACTAACTATGATTTATTTAGTGGTTTGTAGTTCCAGAGGTAAAAGGCAGATGGTGTTTAAACACTTGCAGGGTAAACATGACGTCTGAATATCAACTGAACAACTTACGAGCCAATAAGGCAGCTCCATTACAGACGGAGCCCCGGCCTGAACTGCACACATGCAACACTTCTGCATCAGGTAATCAGCAGAGAACTCAGGCTTTTCACTTCTTTTTGTGGCTGCTGGAAGTTAAAGGCGAGCGCTAACTGGTTGTCTGAGGCAAATCGTGTTTCCGTATTCTGTTTAACATTTCTGAATAAGAATATTCCTGCTGGTTTGATGTCAGATCAGTGCAGGACGAATGCCTGAAAGGGGGGTTTTCACATTGGCTGCCACTGTGCTGAACATGTCCTCCCACAGTTCTATTAGAGAGGACATGTTTTTAGAATATGCAGCTCTGTATCATTTGTGTTTGCTTTTATTTTTTCATCCACTTTCCAGAGCCTGTGCTATCTAGGGCAGCGGTCAGCAGTTTTAATCAATTTTCCAAACACAGGAGCACTACGGCAGTCAGGAAATCCAAGCAGGACAGTAGGGAATGGACATAGCAATAATAATAACAACACAAAATTTAATCTGAATTATGGTCTAAAGAGATTAGGTCGGAATAATCCGCAGAATAAACACAAATGGGGAGGAGGGGAGGCCGCTTGTGATCAAACGCAGGGAGCTGAGCGGCGTCGCCAGCGAGTGGATGTTTTCATTCCTGATGGTGGGATTTGTGTAAAGTTGTGTTTGATTTTGGGTGTAAGAGTGATGATGGTGTTTATTTTGGGAAATGAGAGTATGTCTGAGGCTCAGAGAGTTGCTATTATTAAAGCAGAATAAAACGCTTCCTATCGCCTGCTCAAGCAAAGAGAGATTCCCTCAGTGTGATGGATCCCCGAACGCTTTCAGTCACAAAGCCAAATGGAAGCCAGATTTATTAAAACAGCACCACCCAGTCACACACGGACCCGTTCGAGCCGTTAAACCCATTTCCACTGGTGGGCACAAACACACAGTTTAAACAGTGTGTAAAACAGGGCAGGAATTAAAGAAGAGTGAAAAGACAGGAGTCGCTGTCACATCAGCTCAACTGCTTTTACTAGAAGACGCCGACAGCTTCCTGAATGCAACATAAGAACCTTAATATCACTGATTTCAGAGCGGTTAGAGGTACAGAGCTTCAGCCCGTACAGCACAGTCACACTGATTTTATGGTCCTGGAAGAGGAAGCTGATCTCTGTTAAGCTTAAACTTAAAGGTCAAAATGACTTTTAGTTTTCGTGGGGACACCAGGACTCCACCTGGGAGAGGACTCCTCCTGTCACAACGTCCAGCCAAAGAAAATCCAATAAAACCACAACTTTCTGAGATTAGATTTCTGTCTTTGGACCAAACAAAACAAATGAGATGCGTTGTGTTAATCAGTAAAACTCAGAGGTGCTGGTGGCTGGATCTTTTTAAACTTTGGACACAGGCTAGCTGTTCCCATCTGCATCCAGTGTTTATGCTAAGCTAAGCTAACCGCCTGCTGGCTCATATCTAGAGTACAAGTGTGAGCGTGGGATCCATCTTCTCATCTAACTCTCAGCAAGAAAGCAAATAAATCTTTTATTTCCCACAATGTTCAGCTGTTCATGTTATTTCAGCCACTGGAGGCTAAACTATGTTCTAACTGTGATTTTCTTCTGCAGGGTGTCTACGGTGGTTTTCCCGGCGCTGAGTTCAGGGATCACAGCGGACGGGGCTGAGCGAACCCCGAGGTCACCGGCTGCCTTTCTGATGAGCAGGCTATTGTCCCGCAGCTGCATGGCTGCACCACTCCAGGTCTATTCAGAGTCCATTCAGCAGCCTCAGCTAAGTGCAGCGGAGGACCTCGGCCTATTGTCTGACTCCAAGTCTGTTTGAGCTGCAGCAGAATGCTCACTTCATCTCCCAGTGAGTTCAGAGAAACAGTTAAGTCTCAGCGGATGGGGGCGGATTTATACAAGTAAAAAGACACGTTAAACACATTCAGGCCGACTCCAGCTCTCCAGCAGAGAGCTGCTCGGCCTCGGTGATCTTTGCAGGACGTCAAACCGCACTGTACGACCTGTGTCTGCTTCCGTCTGCACAACACTTAAACGTACAAGCCGAGGTGCTAAAGGACAAGCGAAAACAGAAAAGCTCTTATTTGGTACAGCACTAGATTCATAACCAACAGCCTATTAGTGTCAACATCTATTTCACATGGATGCCGTGTTAGCTGCCTTTATTTGCATTTTTCTTCTGTGGCAAGAATGAAATAAGAAGCAATAAAAACAATTCAAAAATGGGTAACAAGAGGCCAGTGGTACTGCTAGCAAGTTAGCTACTCCCAAAGTATTGGGTAAGTGTATGATCATGCACACAAAATGGCCTTATCACACTCAGTAAAAAAGCCATCTGGAGGCATCAGCACTTCTATGAGCAGAATTAAGTCAGAGTGCACTGACTTTCTCGTTTAAAGTGCCTCCAAAGAGCCCCATTATTACCTTCCCAGAATGCAAATGTGCTTTGGGCCAATTAGAGGTTGAGCCAATACCAATGTAAGCCCATAAAAATCCGCCCTTCCATAATCATTCAGCAATATGACTCATGGGTAAGATTGGAACACCGGCCTGTAAATGTGTCACGATTATGACTCCGTGCTTAAAATGAATGGAGGAGCTGTGTATTTCATTCCCACGGTGCTGGAGCTGGGCCACGCATATGTTAGTGTCAGTGCTCCTAATGAAATAAATAGACTTGTGATAGTACTTATTAGGCCTCCGTAAATGGCAGGTAAAGACAAGAGCCCTGCGGTGGATCAAAGGCAGTTAAACGTCTTTTTAGATCTCCACCTATCAAGAGGTATTTAGGGGCAGAGGGGGCTGCTTTTTTGTTTGTGGAGACAGACGCCCTCATCCAGGATCTCTCTGTGTAATTACACGCCACAGAGGACCTTCATTCCTCCCCTCTTCACAGAGAGAGATGAAAGACAAGAGAGACAGAGGCATGTAATCGCTCCTCTGGCTGAAAGAGGGGGAGAGGAGGTGAGGGACACACAGAATGGAAGGACAAAAGGATGGTGAGTGGTGGTGGGGTTTTAATAAACCTCCTCTGTCTCTTGTTTACAGAGTCTCTGCTAGCTCTCTCACACACACACACACACAGACTAACTTTGGCTGAGGCTTTCATTATTCTCAGAGTTGCCTGTTGTCTGCCTCAGGACAGATGTGTAAACTGTTGTGCTAATGTAAGGCCCACTGCAGGGAGGGAAGGAGACTTACACACTCCTCACCACTGTAGAACTGTCACTCACACACTCACAATCACAAGAGCATAAAGAAGGAAGCCGTGAGCGACAGCAGCTGGGCACACACACACACACACACACACACACACACACACACACACACACACACACACACACACTCTGATAGAGGCGTGGATGGATGTTGACATGTAAACCAAGTCCAGATTCAACAGAAAGGCTCCCTCACCTCATCAGAAAGGGCTTAAGTGCTGCAGTGAAGTTCAAATCTGTCACTGCTCCAATATTTTTTCCATTACAGCCGTTATTTACTCTTAAGGGCACAGGGGGGGGGGGAGAAACACCGGAAATGATGATAACGATCTCTCCCTTTGCGTCGGAGGTTAAGCTGAGGTGGTAATCTGAGGGATCTTTGTGCTGTTCTTAATAGTTTGGCAACATCTGTTGTTTGGAAGCAGCAAAGTACTCTTCATTCACTAGAGAGTAATGGGAGGAACAAACAGGTGACAAACGGCATGAAGCAGGAGTCAAACCATCACAGGTGATCTTCAACACCGTCACTGCTCTTTTTCCAGTCGCACTCAATTAGCTGATCCACTGAAAATGTGTCAAAACATCAGTTTTAATGATGAATGAATCATTTAAAAGACAGAGTTCCTGTCTGTTGAATATCATCATGCGCTGGGCTTTTTCTTGTGCTAAGCTAAGCTAAGCTAAGCTAACGGGCTGCTGGCTGAGTTGAACTATTCCTTTAAGTCATTTATCAATAAAATCTATCTTCAAATCAAATCTTCATTTTGTGTTGTCGTTCCTTGAATATCTTTGGTTTTTGAACACAAAACCTCGGGCTCAGGAAAATTCATGATCAGCATTTTTCTTGCAGCATTTAATAGATCACAATAATAATCTAATTAGATCCATTAAATCATTAGTTACTATATTCACTGTGTTTTGAACTCTGTCTGTCTGTCTGTCTGTCTGTCTGCCTGTCTGTCTGTCTGTCTGTCTGTCTGTCTGTCTGTCTGATGGCGCCGAGGCCTCTCAGGGGTTCTGAACAAACCATCTGCAGGATGAAGGAGGAATCTGCCGGCCCGTCTGTCTGTCTGTCTGGCTCTCCACAGGTACGTCTATCTGTCCCTGCGTGATCCATGTTTCTCTTATTAAGCCGTGGAAGAGGAGGGCAGAGGCTGGCTGCAGCGTGAAGGTTGAAGCTGTAGTCAGAGAGACACCGCGCAGTGTTTAATGACCCACTATAACTATACCTATTCATCTCCCCCGGCAGAGCGGTGAAATGCCACGGAAATGGTCCTCTGCTGAAGATATTGCATCATGCTAAATCATAACTCTTCAGCCGGCGCTCATGTGATCACATGAAACATGTTTCCTGTGCTGCTTCTCGTGGTCAGAACGTGTCCTTTGAATCAAAGCAACACAAAGAACACTTCAATACAAATCACACTCATCTGGAAGATGTTTGACGTAATAACAGGAGAGCACAAAAAGAAGAAAGAGGCAGCGCTTCCACATGAGCCAATCAGGCAGACACTTCAATCTCACATCTATTCCCGATCGATAAACATCTATATGGCTTTCCTTTTCTCATGTGAGTCACTTTCTCCACCTGCTGCACCTACACACACACACACACACACACACACACACACACACACACACACACACACCACCTCTTGTTGCTGAGAGGTCTGACGGCAAGTGAAGCTGAGCAACATCAGCGTCAGAGCAGAGACACCCAGAGTTAATGAACCCTCACCAGTCAGCATGGCTGTCCATCTGCTTTCATAATCCCCATCAACAGCAGGCCACAGGCGCTGCCCTACCAGCTACACACACACACACACACACACACACACACACAGCACATGTGCTCATTCTACACGCAGGATATTTAGGATGACGATATGTCATTTGTTTGTGTGTGTGTAGGACTGGGTGCTGCAGGACGGGGGCTGATGTGTCCATTATAATGCCCGGGTGCCTTAGCTCAACTCAGCGGCTAATCTAAGCCGAGTGGCGGGAGAGGTGAGTGCGAGGTCGGCTGTTGAGCCCATCTGGTCAGCAGCAGGTAAGAGGCTTGAAACACACACCCGCTGACACACTTGATGTGTGTGTGAGCTCATACACTTAAATCTAACCTTAATTACAAGCAGGTACATCTGCCACATTAAGCCAGACTCCGTCCCGCTACTTCACACATGGCGCTCATTTAAAACGATTCCTAAGTCTTCAGCGACTGATGTCTGGTGGCGTTTTGTAGCGCACGCCGCCTACACCTGGCATGGTGAAGGAACCAGGAGGATAAACCAGGGTTCCTCCTGTGCAATCAGAACGGCTGCCAGAATGAGAGAGATGGGTGTGTGTGTGTGCGAGCTGTGTGCTGATTGAGAGTGGGAGTGCGACCCCACTGTGACCCATGCAGAAGAGGGAGTAATACCTAAGTAATACGGCCGGCTTCCCATCAGTGTGCACCCATCGCACATACACACACCCACGGCAAACGCACAAAGCGAGCCAAGACGAGCCTGTCAGCCCATGATTAAGACCTGCATCCGAGGCGAGAACAGAATCTTTACTGTGTGCTCCCAGTCAAAGCCTCTGGAGGAGAAGTACGAATTAAAGCCTGGAGCTGAAGACGGGTGGAGGAATTAAAGGGTGGATGAGGGCAGATCTCATTCTTTCACTCTTCCCTTTGCTATGGTTGTGATCCAAGAGTGAGAAACAGGGATTATTGCCCCTACTGTGCATGTTTGTATGTGCCTGCATATGCTTTGGGGATGAAGTTAGATTCTGCATAGCAGACATTTTCCTTAAGCACAATCTTTAAAGCTCAAACTGGAGGGATGACAGGAGAGGAACAGAGAGACGAGGAAAAGACAGACGAGGAAAAGACAGACAAGGAAAGGAACGGACATGAGGGGGCTAGATGTGCCCTTGTTGACCTCTGATTAAGTGCCAATCAACGCTCCATTACTGACGGGGGCAATAAGCTCAAGTGACAAACATGCAGCTTTAACTCAGCTACAGTCACTACATTTAATAACACAGCAGCCGACACACAGCCAATCACACAACCCCCCCAGCCCTCCCTCCCTGTTCTACACACACACGCACAAATGTACTCATTAAGCATCATTCGGCTTGATTTAAAACATCGGGGAGCAGAAAAAAAACTGTAAGTTGTGTGAAAGTCCTGCTGTTGCCTAGCTGCCTGCCATGCAGACAGAAGGACGCAGGATCATTTCCGTTCCCTCTCTCAGCCGCAGATATGCACACGTACGCTCAACACGGCCGTCTCTCCGGGGAGCTGCGTGTGTCATTCCCCTGCTTTAGACACACCAGCTGCTCGCTGTGTGCTCGGCACTGTTAAGAGCCCCTTCCCACCTCACACGAGCCCCTGGCAGCACCCACATCCACTTACACACAGGCATGACAAAGCTGCTCTCCCTCCCTCCCTCCCTCCCTCCCCTCCGTTACCTACCAACGACAACCCAAACACCCCCCCACATTCATAAGTACCCTGAGGGCAGATGGGACCCTAATAAGCGTTACACTCATAGAAATGGGATTCTTCACAGTGCCTTCTTAAGAGCAATTCCCAAACACTGCCAGAGAGCTGGCTGGAAAAGGGAAGATGGAGTGAGAGAGATATGGATGACAGAGGTTGGTATATGTGAGACTTTAAAGCTATAAATATGCCTGATGACTATCAAGAGATTGAGGAAGGGGGGAATGGGGACAAGTGACAGCAATTTATTAACGTAGATGTGGAGGAATGTGTCTCTTTATGCCAAATTCAGAAAGATAAAGTCGGAATAAGACCAACCGCCGCTGCCTCCTCTAATACAGCGCATTTTCTCTCTTGATGGAAAGTGTATTAGTAACACACTTTAAGCAGACTCTCCTCCAGTTAGCCGAGCCCACATGGCACACTCAAACACAAACAGACACAAACACAAGCATTAACAGATTGGCTGTAGCCTAAGCCCCGAGTGGACTTGCCGGGGCTGCCTTTTGAAGACAAAAAAAGCCTCTGCTAAGAAGATGAGGAGAATCTACATGGCCTGAAAAAGCTCGCCTTTTAGACGAGGACACACGCAGAGCGCTGGACCACAGCACAGCCAATCAAACGCTGCCTCTGATCTATGGACCTCTGTGCAACCACTCTTACCAAGTGTGTGTGTGTGTGTGTGTGTGTGTGTTTGTGTCTATCTTAGCGTAAGGGGGTCGTTCAGGATCTGGCCTGACCCCCCGTAGTGCATCCTGATCCTATTGGTCACGATGCTCAGAGTGCTGCTGAGATCTCAAATGAAAATTCCTGCACTCACTCACTCCTCCCAAGTGACCCAGCAGGTCTTCCGCCATTATATGCATAAATGCTACCTCTTCATTAGAGGATGTGGCTCTGTTTTGCATATGTGGGTGTGTGTGTGTGTGTGTGTGTGTGTGTGGGTGTGTGTGGGTGGGTGCTGCAGTGATGTCAGATGTCACCCAGCATGTCTTAGCATATCAATCGCTCAGAGAATCAGAGATTTTAAAGCTAAAACAAGCAGGTGTGATCTTGTGCATGACTGAACAGTAACACACCTCTAAAGAAGCACACACACACACACACACACACACACACACACACACACACACACACACACTCATGCATGTATCCTGTTGAAGTTGTGAATGAGTTCTACGTGTGTGTGTGTGTGTGTGTGTGTGTGTGTGTGTTCTGCCCCCCTTTACCCCACACAAAGGGGCAGCAAAGGCTCTCTGGAGTCTCCTATTCATCTAAAGCACAATGGAACCCCACTGAGGTTTTCTTCCTGTTTCCCTGTCTGCCCCACCCATCTCCCCCCACAGGGCAGGATGGAGGGGCAGGGGGTACCCTGTCCTGCTGGCCCGACAGCGACTCAGCTCCCATCTGCTGCTGAAACTCTCCCTCCTCCACCCCTGGTCCATCCATCCATCCATCCATCCACCCCCCCCTCTCTCGCTCCAGGCTCAGAAATATTTAAACACATCCAAAAGTCAGGCAATGAAATTAATTTTGCAATTACTTTAAAAAAAACTACTTTGACCTTGGGATAAACGGCGCGGCCAAAAACATTTTTAAATTTCAGACATCAGTAGCTTTTAATGTTTGGATTGGTTTCAAACAATCCTGCGTTTTACTGCTGTTTCATGTGAAGGCACAAGGTACGAGAGACCATCTGGTGAGGGACATTTTTAACCAGACTCAAAGCATCACATGAAATATTTAAACGGCGTCGCTTGATGATAATGATCTGCAGAAGTTTTGTGGACTTTTTAAATAACACAGTTTAAAATTAGACGGCAGGCTCAGCAGTATTGATTAAAACATTATTACCTCAGACTCTAAACATAATGTCTTTGCAGAAGAAAATAACAGGGTCTGCTTAAAACTGCACTCATCTCCAATCTGCCAATCTCTACTGGAAACTTCCTTCTGCTGCTAACTCCTCTTTCCGTCCTTTACGGTCGGCCCCCTCTCCGTTCCCCTCGCTGCTTGGCCGTCCTACACAGGCCTCGCTGTTTGCTGCAGATTTATGCTCTGGTCTAACATGCACAGTATTGGCAAAGCATTAAACATGTCTACACTTAATACTGTGAGCTCTCTCCATCGATAAGAGCCTTAATAAAAACATCCCCCCGGTGGATTTGTGTGTCTCTTTCCTACTTTCCTCCCTGACAACATGCTCCTCTCTTAACCACTGTATCTTCTGCTGCTTTGCCAGCTTTAACCTGCTCCTGCTGCACATCACTTGGCTCCCTCTCTGTCTTTGCCACCTATTCCTCCCTCCACTCACCGCCTCATTCTCTGGCCTGTGCCAGAGGTTTAATGACGCTTGAATGCCACTGCTACGGAGTTTTCTTCTTCGCTCTTTTCTCATAAAGGATATTTAAAAGCCATGCCCTGAGATCAATCTGTCTCAATGTGTCTCTCCTGGATTCATTTCTCTTCCATCTCCTCTTTCTGTTTTTTCCTCTTCGCTTCCAGATGGATAGCATTACCCTGCGTAACCTCTCTCCTTGTTTGGTTCATACACATCTTTTGCAACAGTACCTGGCTGCAATTGGCACACTTGCTCAAACTGCCACTCTTTTATCTAGTCTATAAATGCCTATTGGTGCCCTAAAATCCTTCACTACCCCCTGTAGCCCTCTGGGGCAGTTACGCCAGTGAGAGCCCAGCAGACGTTCCCCTCCCACTTCTTCCTCCTTTGCAGTCTCTGATGTCAAGAATTTGAGCATCATAAGCACATTTTAAATATTAACAAAGACCACTTTGCACGTATGAATAATACAGCAGAGAGGGCAGCGGCTGGCCAGCGATCCCATCCCCTGCCGCCTGACGGCCGTAAAACTAATGCACTGCTCCGGGACAGAGTGTGGCTTGGTCTGCTCTGCTAACAGGACTTGCCCCAGGAAGTGTTCTGGCCCATGGCCTGGCCCAAAGAGAACTGTGCGTCTGTTTATTTATCATGGCGCCCAACCACCTGTCCAAATCTCTGCAGATGCAACAGCCTGGCAGCACTTTTGTTATGACTACATGTTTCAGAGACACTTTAATCTAATCTGACATCTCAATCTGTTGAGCATCTTTGAAGCCAAATCTACTTTGGTGTTTGTTTGAGGTTAGCTTTGTTGTCACAGTCTTTTCCCTTCATGCATCTAAAATTCATGTTTTCGCTGCCTGAAAATTCCTCTGACCAACAGGGCAACAAATATTTCATTAGCCTTTTACTAGTATTAAAGAACAAGTCTTCTTGCAGCCTCTGTGCTGTTATTCGGGGGCAGGAGGATTCCCAGACGTAACACAAATGAGACGGCACATCTTAGCAGAGTGTCACTATTCATCGAGCCCTCTATGGGAGTGTCTGACACGCTACGCTCCCTAACTCTGAACACTCGGCTGCTCCTTCGCCACCCTCGCTCTCCTCCTGGCCTGACCTCCCCGCCTGGACACCGGCCCCCTGACCCTTCCCCCCTTCCCCCCTTTCAGGAATTACTGGGCACCTGGTCGTCCCCATTTAATCCTGATGTGAGACAAACTGCATGTAAACACACTTCCCGTATGTCGGTTTTCTAATTCTGATGAAGTCATTAATAATCTCTCTCACACACACGGAGGCAGTGGACAGCAGGGTAGTTACTCCAGACAAGTGTTCCTGGCAGTCCGGGTAATTAATGTGTATGTCAACACAGAAAGAGGAGTACCATAGCAGAAATGTGAGCTCAGCACCTCCACAATGCAGGCGCAGACTGAGACAGGAGGGATCCGAGGGGAGGGGGCAGAGGAAAGGTATACACACAATGGGAGAGAAGATAAATGCAATCTGTCTGTCCCATCATGCATTCCCTAAATATATCTCTGCCTTCCTCTCTCCCAGACTGAAACTTTACTGGGGCACACTGAGCTATTGTCCCCTGGTGTCCCCCTCCTCTCGGCTCCGCTCCCCTAACAGGACCTCAATGCAATCCTCAACTGTTTATATCAATGTTTCTCATTTCTCATGCAGGGATTTCAAAACGGTCCACAATTTTAATAAACATAAGCTGCTTTTCTGCTCCGCCTGTTCAGGGAATAAAACATGCACAAGGACCTTGGGAGCCACGGTCGAGGTTTCTTATTGGCATCGAAGGAAATGGCTACAGACGTGGACAGCCAGGCACTGTGTCCTCAGAAGATTACTGCTGCCATCATGTTAGTGGACTTCCTCGCCAGAGACTCATATTCATGTCTTGGAGTCACCTTTAAACAGAGCCTGTGTAGTTTCTACACTCGCTGTTGTCCGCATTGTTCTTTTTTTCCTCTACTGTAAACCGAACTTAATCCACAATCCACTAAACCCTCGGATTTCTGCCTATTTCAATCTGATCTGGCAAAGGGAGGGCGGAAAGGTCCGGGCTCCCCACCACTAGGTCACGCTGAGTGAAATCATTAATAGAACACCGTGGATGAGCAGCGTCACCTTGGTGTCCAGCTTGTGTCCCCTCAGCTCACCCACAGCGACCTGCTCGGTGTTTTCATCTCCAAGAGAGCTGCTGCAGTCTTTGAAGGCATTAACTCTGGGAAGTCCACTGATCAAAGCTGCTCTGTTCACTATTAAATATGTCCAATAAAATAATCATTCAAAGTGTAAAAAAAGACAACTTTGCACATCCAAGTCTAAAACAAGCGTCTAAATTTAGAGGCAGTGTCTCCCAGTGAGAAAAGAGGCACCACTACTTTTCACAAGGCTTTTCTTTTTCTGTTTGGAGAGGCCAAGAAGGCATGGAGCAAAACCTTAATTACTCCCTGCGCACCGGGGGAGTTTGATTTTTCCAAGCAGAAAGAGGCTCAGAGCTCTGCTGGAGGACTGGGGGCTCTGGTCAGCAGGTCCTCAGGCTGCTGCACGGCTCTGGTGTGATATGTGATCCCAGGTATCTCCTCTAAACCCCCACGGACCAAAAGTTTGGCTCTGATGGAGCTTCAGAGGTTTAGTAAGAAGCAGAAAGTCTGAATATTCTGATTAAATAAAGTTGTGTGTGTGACTGTGTTTTTTAATGCATGGTGAGCAGGATGAGACAGTGATTCATTTCGGAACTTACCAGTGCCAGACACAACATGTCCCCCCACCAGGAGGAGAAGGATCAGAGGAGCGAGACCTGGGTCACCCTGCATCCGAACAGAGAGCATCTTTTCCGGCTACGCCGTTGCGACACGTCCCTGGTTGTCCACGCAGCGTAACCTGCGGTGCTGCTCACACACCAAGCGGCTCTGGTCCAACAAAGTCCCAACTATTTCTCAGGAAACCGCCAAACACAGAGGAGTCCAGTAAGTGCTGTCGGGCGCGGTGGTTTCGGTGGAGAGTTCACTGCTGGCTGCTGACGCACGGACACATCCAGCAGCCTGGGTCTGCCCGGAGTCAAAGTTTTCAGAGGTCCGAGGATATCACACTGTGTGCACCTGAAGGAACAGTTGGCCTGGTTTATTCCCGGTAGGTTTCATCCCCAGCTGCACCTGTACCCTGTTTGACCGGAGCCACGAGCGCAGAGGCGCCTCACAAGTCACCAAAAAGTTTGACGCATTTCTGCTGCTGTTAAATTAGACGACAGCGTCCGACTCCCAGCAGACACACACTTGGTTTGCAACCAGAAGAAACCAGCAGCAGCAGCACGGGAGGGGGTGGGGTGGGGGGGGCTGTCACACCGCCGCTGCAGACTGGACCGTCCGGCTCCGCTCGGGGCTCCTGGGCGTCTCGTCACGTCCCCGAAGTCCGCAAGGTGTAAACAAGCACACGGGGATCGGCGCGGAGCTCAAAGCCAGCCTCCGGACTAGCAGTCCCCGCCTGGCCAATCACACACCACCCTCCTCCTCCTCTCAGAGTGAAGGCTGAACAAGTGAAGGTAAACTAGTTGCGCGAGAGGAGGAAATAGATGGGAGAGGGGGGGTGGGGGGGAGGACGGAAAACCCGGAGCGCAGAGCGCAGAGGATGCTCTGGATTCAGCCAAGTGTCACTGCAGACCAGGACGAGTTTAACTGTGTCTGATCCATCTATCTATCTATCTATCTATCTATCTATCTATCTATCTATCTATCTATCTATCTATCTATCTATCTATCTATCTATCTAAACTAGTCTAAATAACTCCCTCTCTGTGCAGCCCCTCCTAACATGAGCAGTCCATGAACCTGGAGTCTATAAAGGCGTCCAGCAGCACCAGTCCTGGTTTATGAGAGTGTGTAACTGTCAGTCTGTCCATCCTTCCCTCCCCAGCTCACTTTACTCCCGGTGGCCACAAGAGAGCAGCCTCCCACAAATGAGCCCAGATCTCCGGCGAAGAGACACCTGAGTGGACCTTCAGCTTATCAACGGAGGGGGGGGGGCGGGGCACGATGAAGAGGTGAGCATGGCTTTAATGTTGCTTGTATTTAAAGTCAGTGCAGGTAAGTGCAATTAAATTCAGCAAATTCCCATCAAAATTCACAGGGGGTGTTTTATTTTTTAATATATTTAGATGTTTGCTCTGGTCCTTTGGAGGTTTATTTTGGTGGGCAGTCTCCTCTTCTGCTCTTCACCACTCATGATGGCTACAGATTTCCTCCTTCATTACAAAGAACTCCCTCTGGTTGATGCTTTAAACATGTCACTCCCTGTGCACGTTGGAGAGAAGCCACACAGTTCAGTGTCTTCATTAGAGAAACCTGACTGAGTGAAAGGGAGCATAAGAAGTGAAAACACTCCCATCGACGGTCTTCTCCTGCAGCTGAAGCCTGTGCACTCTGCCCCACTACCACCAAAACACTGGATGAGGGAATAACTTTAGGAGAATCTGGTGCAGAGATCCACACTGGGAGAATCTGAGGAGCGCTGAGCCTGTGCAGGAAACTTCTTGTTGGTTTGTCCTTTAATTTGCCAGCCAGCAGCGGTATGATTTGGTGATAAAGAGCATAAAAATAGCCATTTATGTTTGTGAAAATGTCACAGATTATTACTTCCTGCCTCTCTCCAACATTACCCTCTGTGGGCAGTATCACTGTCTGGCTCATACCGACTCTCACATTCAGTCCCTCTGTTGCTGAGTCACACTGGTCAGCGATGGGAAGGTTTATATCCTTGCATGACTTATACCTTGAGATTGGATTAACTCTGCAGTGTAAACTGCTCCAGATTAAATGAGATACTGAGGAGTAAAAGAGAATGAAGCCCAGAGTTTGAGGCATGGTGTGAGGCAGACAGAGAGCCGGTAAGCAGACACGCACGGCGCTGAGCCCCCAGCGAGGCCCGTCTCTAAGATGTGACGGTACACGGCAACAGAGCAGCATTACTGTACTTTGCTCAAATCCAACTTCAAAGGTTATAATTCCTCTGGACAAGTGATGCCTCCCAGTGCCTCCCTCCTCTGATGACAATTATGCTGTTTCCTGGAGCACAGAGTGCTCTCTGGATCATTTATTTATTCTCTAAGTCTGTATTGTGGCTGGTGAGGGAGCAGGAGGAGAGTGACAGAGACGGAAAGAGAGACAACGACAGAGGCGGCGAGACCGAGAGAGGTTATGCGTGAAATGGAGTTCGCAGGTTGTGTTTGAGGAAGATTTGCCTCGTGGAGCTGCAAATGCATTTTCTGTTTACATGTCTGTGCATGCTGTAGTTTCTGATTGTGCTGCTGTGCCAGTTTTACCTGCCTCTTCTTTCATGTAATAGATCTGTGCTCTGCATAATGACTACATGGAGTATATACTTATTTGGCATTACCCACAATCTTTTTCTAGGTGTGTGCATGGGGCACTCTGGGGGGGGGGGGGGGGGGCTCTTTCAGCACTCTTTGTGTACTTTGGTGACACATCTGCTTCCTTGATGAGGTCATGCAGGATGGCATGTTGCGAGCTTTTAGACAATTCGCCCTCACTTCCTTCTCTCCAGCGCATCCCCCAATTATTGCTGAGATGATTACAGTGTTGAACTTGCCATAAGTTATTATTTTGCTCTGCCCTTTGCTAAGACTAATTGGAGATATAAGTCAAGGACACCCAATGGAAAACTGGGGAGGAAAGCTGTGTGGAAAGGAGAGCCATAATGGAGTGAGATGGAACTCATATGTGGTGCACCAAACAGAGGGTTACACAGAGACAATGAGAACGCTGGGGCTATTATTAAGGCATAATAGGTTATCCGCCGAGGACTGTTTAGCACTGCCGACTCTCCGTTGCTTTGTGTTGCAGGCTTGACATAAAAAGGATCAAACTGCCTATCTCTGTAAAACAGAGGGGCTCTAAAAATAGGAGACATGCTCTAGAAGTTGCTGTGGAGATAATTGAATATTATTTTCAGGAATGATTAAGTTGACCTATCCAGTAGACTAATTATTTCTTGCAGGCCAGAGGAGAACTTGTCTAATAGATTTTGGTAGCAGTGAATAAAGCAGCCAAACTGAGGACTGACCAGGAAAACATCATCTGTGGAAAAACGAATAAAACCACCGTTAGAGTTTGGAGCGGGGGTGTCCACAGATTCCTCCTGCAGTATTTCAGGGTGGAGACATTTTCTTTAAATGTGTTTTTCAGGTCAAAAACAAAGAAACATATGTTCTTACTCTTCAGCCTTCAGCTGTCCAGAAAGTTTTGGCTTCATGTTAGATTATTACATTTACTGCACCTTAAAGTTCTGAACCATTATGCTGTTTATACATTTATGAATCATTAACTAATGCCTTAGTGTGATGTATGATAATATAACAATGAAACACTATTAGTATAGTTTCAGAAATAAAAGTATTTTTATGATGTGCTGCTACGACCTTTCCAGTTTTCACTGGAGCTGTTTTTTGTTTCCAGTAAATCTCTTCACTGATGACTGTTCAGAAAGTTTTTATTTTATTCTATTTTATTTTTTTATCTCTGACCCTTTAACGGTCTCGTCCAGCCTGCGAAGACTTAAAGGCTAAACGGTCCAATATGTGACCATGTGCTGTTAGATGAGTTATGCCGAGGACTGTTGGTGCGTCTGTGATGTGCATAATGTCTCCATACCTGTCACGTGTGTGTGTGAGCGTACGACAGATTGTGTGTGTGTGTGTGTGTGTGTGCATCCCTGTCAGTGTGCATTGACTTCACCTGTCCTCCACCGCTGTAATCCCTAGACACACCTGGGCCTTTGGGCTTCAGGGCTTTTAGCAGATTGCATGTGTCAGACTTAGGACAATTACACTGATTGTTGCCCTAGAAACTCTGCTCTCCCTCTGCTTCTGGGGGTAAAAAAGTTAATAAAATTAAAGGCAGCAGAGCAATGCGAGAACGAGAGAATCTGTCTGCAAACTGTACAGAGCCAGCACCTCGACAAACAGATCAAAGTGGTATTTATATATTTGGATTAATAGAGAGGTTCGTTCTGTTATTGCCGAATGAATTCAAAACTTTTAACCAAAGTTTATTTAAGCTCAGGTGAGCTTGTTTTAATGTAAACCTGTTCTCTCACCCCCATACGGGACCATAAAGGCAGATTTCTAAGGAGTGAATTCATCAGCCACAAGCATCGTACCACAGCTCAGATTGTATTTGTTGGTATTCAGCAAAGATAGGAAGTTTAATGCTCATCTTATCCTCTAATGGCCGCGATCAGATTGAGCTCTCCTCTCAGCGGTACGCAGACGTCATTAGAAAACAGCAGGCCGAGGAGCAACATGATGGCCGCTTGTGCTAAATACCTGAGCAGGAGTGTAGAAAGAGAGAGAGAGTCCCCGAGGAGATTACTACTGTTTCATATCTCCACTCTGGGTAGATAAGGCTGCGACTGTAGCTGAGGGATCCGACAGGAGAAAGTGAGTGATGCACTGGTGAGAAGAATGGATCATTTGGACATGAAACTAATAATAATAATAGTCCTGCATTTAAAAATGTAGAAGTACAGAAGGACAATTAGATAAACATAGTTAAACTATTAAAAGGGTTTTTTACATTCATCAGTGTGTACGCAGCACTTACGGCTGTAGCTGGTTGAGGTGGAGCTAGTTTTAAAGTGCAACTTCCAGGTCCTACCCCCTGTAAAAATACAACCTACTCCACATAGCTAGACATGTCTGGCTGTGTCCTCACCTCATTAACGGTGTATTTAGAAATCAGCTCTGTGGTACCAGTAAGGTTTCAGTGTTTCTGAATGAACGCCACGTGCATCAGGACAGAGGCTGTTAAAACAACCATGAAGCCCGTAGACGTCACCCTCTGGTTTGTGGAACGCTGCGTTGAAGCCTCGAGTCTGGTTTTACAGGCGTTGCCATCTTGGTTTTTTTGGAGCCAGAAGTAACGTCTGATTGGTTCGTCCTCACGTAGCCCCTCCAGAAAGCAAAGCCGGCTTCATCATCTGTTTTCCTCTAAATGTGAATTGTGAGATTTGTATTAGTTTTATTTCAGATGTATTAATACATTCATTCATTCATTGTACCTCGTGGGGCCACGGCAGGGGGGGGGGGGGGGCTAATTTAAATGAAATCATGGGAAAAGTTTGGAGGGGAAATGTCTCTTTGGTAGAACTGCTGAAAATTCATAGTTTCACGTTTCACGGAGACATAACCACAGACTGCTTTTAGAGTTCACAAGTGCATCGTCATTTATAAGGTCATCGTAGAAAAATTAGAATCTGAAAAGTACAAGTACCTCAAAATTGTGCTTGAGTAAAGTTACGGATGTCACCAGCTGCAGAAGAGACCTGTTGAGTGTCTGCGTGTGTTCATTTACACATTATAAGTGTCTTATTGAGGCATACAAAAAGGGGGCGGGTGTTTGAAATACTGTAAGTGTATTATGGGTTGTTGATGTGGTGACACCCGCCGCTGCGAAGAGTGGGTGTGAACACTAATTAACATAACATCTGTTAGAGGAAGAGACGCTATGATGCTGATCATCACCTCGTAGAAGCAGCGATGTTGCATCAAACGCAGAACATTTAGTCGACTGTTCAGAGGGGAGAAGCTCGTCCTGTGCGCTGAACCTGGCCTCCAGGAAGCTTCTCCTGTGGGAGTTTCCAGCCCACGGTGGGCCTTTGTCAGGTCATTCCTCCGTTTATTAGTCCTGATATGAACTGTAAACCCAAATTTTGTTTATGATGAGGGGCGTCAGGGCACTGTTGAGCGATGATATTTCATGAGGGAAGCATTATGTTCACTTCATAATATTTGGCTGCTCAGCACATTGACCACGCTCGTCCAGTGTTTTATGGTAGCATCGGGCTTTAGGACACTGTAAGTCAGGGCTTCATCTGTGAGAGCAACATTATGGCTCCATATCTGACTGTGTCTATGTGTGTTAGCGTGCACGAGTGTGTGCACGTGTGTGTGTGTCTAGATTAATGACCACTGGTTTAGGAAATGCTACCGACCAGTGTTTTACACAAACAGCTTCTAGTTTTGCGACGATATAGGGAAACGCCTCGGGGTGGAAACATGACTTTTGCTGTCCTCTGTTACTCCCTCCATCCCTCCCTCTCTTCATCATCCATCGCTCCCGTTCACCTGTGCCACCTCACTAATGATTGCTCAGCGGCTGTGAGTCTGCCATGCATCATTTACCAGGAGCTCCACAGAGGCGGCAAGAGTGAGACGTTAAGAGAAAAAGGGGAGCAAAAGGAAGAAATTCTCTATTCAGGATGTGTGAAAGGGAGCAACAGCGACATCCAGAAGGAGAGAATGAGAATAAGGAGAGGAGCTGGCAGAGATGAAGGCACGAGGAGGCGAACATGTGCAGCAGGAACAGTGTAAAGGTAGAAGGTGAGAGCGGGCTGGAGGGGACCAGGAGGCCCATTTTATTAATCACAGCCTTGATCTGGTGGGAAGCACTGACAGCTCTGGATGGAAATAATGAAATAATACTCAAGAGTTGCCGCCACTGCACTTCTGCGTGCCGCCGAGGCTGGGTGGAGACGAAACTCTTCCCCTAAAAACGAAATAACCGTTTGCTTGACGTGTGTTATTTGTGGTTAACGTAATTGCACAAACAAATTATTGCCGTTGAGACCGAGCGGCTCCATATTTAGAGGTGTGAGATTTGCGATAATGATGGTTTGATTTGATATGTTTCACTGGTGTCATGAGTTAATACGTTTCCAATACAGCAGGAGCAAGGACGGCCTAACAGTACATTTCCGGTTTCAATGACAGATTCATGAAGCCATCTCTCTGAATCTGAAATAAAACAATTGTCTGAGTGGTTTCTCAGCAGGTGAACAAAACAAAACAAAAACAGTGCTTCATACTTCTGGAAAAAAAAAAAAAACTCCACGACGCCGCAGCAAAAACAGGACATGTTGCCTCTGCTAAAATATCACAGCAATGAGTTGTTGAAGCAGCTACAAGGGGTTTTAACAGGGCTCATCAAATAGTCTCAATTTAATACTGATGCCTCTATATGACGACAAACAAGAAGATGATATTTTGTTATTCTAGATTCCTGTCCGGTTAAATCAGGTTAAATGATGTTGAGGTTTCCAGCCTCAGTCTGAACGCTCCGTTTTAGAGGAAACGAACAATCTGCTGCTTCGCTCTCACCCTGGATAATGTGAGCGTGAGCTGCCGTTAGTGAGGAAGAAACAATGGTGGAGAGCGAGGCTGGGTCCGGAGGTTTTCAGGGGGCGGGGACAGTCGACCTGCTGAGGGGCTGGAGCAGGTCACATGATCAGCAGTCCCCTTATGATGTCATATGGGGAGTGAAATCTAACCGGAGCGTTTTCACACAGATTTACTGAAAGATGGAGCCTAGTTTGGCGCTCTCATAGTTTGGTGCTCCCTTAGTTTGGTGCTCTCTAGACACACCAGGGACACATTTAAGATTGAAGAGAATTTACATTGTGTAGTTATGGCTGATATGATACAGGGGCAGAATCACGAGCTCAGAGGTCAGTGGTAGGACAGTGATCGTAGAGCTCAGATCAAAATGGAGAGAACTGAATGAATTTATGTTTGGCGCTAAGACAAAGCTATCTATTGCTGCAGCTAACGTCAGCTGCAGCAAAGCAGGATCAGGATTTTCATGACACCTCATTTCAGGAAACACTTTTGTCCACAGGGGCACAAAGTTCTTTGTAGCTTGGTGCTTTAATGTTTTTCTACCATGTGTGCTGGTTTTATCACGACATGAATACGACACAAACCAGCCCGTCAGAAGGATTTCATTTTGAAGTTTACCTCTGATGCATAAAGACAGAGAATATCTCGTAGAGCCATTTCATTTCTTTCTTAGCTGAATAGACACTATTATTAGGTCTCTCACCAGACGGCCAATCAAGCTGATAATAGCAGGTTGGATTTCTGCAGACGAAGGATGGACAGCACAGGAGCCGACCCCACAGTGCAGCCGGCCAGCGGTCATCTTATTAGACCAATAAAAGCTCAGGTGTGGGCGCGCTCTGTTTGCCTGGACATGGTCTCCCATCATACCAATATGACCTCATTTCTGGAGGTGGTACCCAACACTAGCATGGAGGGAGGGGAGACGGGGGAGATGGGGGAGAGAGGTAAAGCCAGGAGGAGGGAAAGGTATAGAAAAAAGATCGAGGCGAAATAGAAGCACTTCTCCAGCTCTGATGAATATGATTACACTCTGCCATGATAATACATGTCGTGATTGTTTTGAAGTGGATTCAGTAGCTTCGAAAAGAAGTTCTTCATAATAATAGTACACTCTGAGCACAGTGGCCTTTCCACAAATTGCATTGGACATCTGTAAATGGGATTAATCAATTTTATCGGCAGGTTGTTGGAGTAACCAGAGGCTTGCAGAACAAGCATGAGTTTATCTTGTTTCCATGTATTAGTTCTTATCTATGACCTTTGTGCTCCGGCAGTTGAGGTGCTTTTTCTTTTCAAGGGATGCAAATCCACCCGTGGTCAACAGTCAGATCTATGTAAAACAGTGTGTCGAGGCTGAATCCACAGAAACCTCACATCAGGAAGTGTGGGGATAAGGTCATGTTGTTGTGATGATAACTTATAAACAGCCAGAGGAAAAAGGAACATGGAGTTTTTCAGGTCCTCAACCTCATTTTACCAGTGATTGAACTCAAATACAGCTCTGGTTAGAGCTTTTCTTTTACGGTAGCTTTTGAACAAAAAGGTTAAACCACACATTGCAGATACAGACAGAATTTTATTGACAAATAAACATCAAAATAAAAGCGTGAAATATGAGCGATGTCTCGCGCCACGCTGAGAGAATCCCAAAGAGAAGAAGACGCTGTAGCAGAAAGGAGTGAGACGTTACAGAAAATTGATCTTTATATTCTAGCTTTTGTCTTTTTTTGCTGTCTTACACGGAAGGAAAAATCACCTCTAAAGAAACGGTGTATCTGACAGACAGAACAAATAGGGCGCCGCTGTACTGTACAGATCATAACCTGAGATGGAATTAATGAGCAGCTATCTGCACCTGCTTATAGCGAGCAGACAGGGGTCGAAGAGGTGGACATGTGATGTAGGAGACACACCTGCTCCACCGATTATTATTGGAAGAATCACAAGGTTGGATCAGAAGTCCACCTCTATAAATTCTGACCACTTTTATAGTGGAGTCTTACAAAGTTCAAAGATGCCTATAGGAAGTAACCCCGATACGACGTGCAGGGCAACAAGGATGTGAACTGGAAACATCAGACCTGCAGAGTCCTTCTGTCACATTTCCTGTGTTCAGGCTTTAAAACAGCTCCTTCTGCGACCAAAAGAGACAAAGGAACAATCAGACACTGTGAGTAAGCGTGCTCCCAGGCTCCCACATTCCCTTTGGAGGGCACACCGCAGCCTTTCATCTCTGCTCCCCTCTCTCTATCTATCCTCTCATCTCTCTGCTTTATGTTCTGCTTTCTGAGCAGAGTACAAGCACTGGGGACCAGTTTAAATACTGGAGGTTCCCACTGCAGTGCTCCAGTGAACTAGAGCATATAGTGAAACATAAAAAGCTCAGGCATTCGCTCATCATCCCCCCCCCTTTTTTAGGCTGTTAGCCTGACTTTTATGTGAATAGTCTGTTCTTGTAATTAATGCACATTAAAAACTGTGTTGTTGCTCTGAATGTGAAGCTTTAAGATGAGGCTATTAAAGACGGCAAAAGGACACAAATGGTCAAACCTAGAACATGATATTCCTGCACTGTGTGATGCAGCTTTCCAAATACACCCAAGTGTGAATCAATACATGGAGAAAAAAAGAAGCAAAATAAATGAAAGGAAGGAGGATGCACCTGGGTCGATAGACTTGCAGGTGACTGAGAGGAAATGAGAGCCACGTTGTGCCTTGTTGTGTGTCTGTGTGTGTTTAAGTTGTGTGTACATTTGTGGTTACGCTCGGGACCTTTACTGCACGGTCGAGCTGCATATGTGTATCGAGGAAGTGTCTTTCTTGTGGCATATCTGATGGCTACTGATCTCTTGTTCATTATTGGCTCTGTTTGAGTCTTCTACAGGATGTATTTTTCAGGAGAACTGGAGCTCTTTGCTGCAAACAGGCCTTTAAGTCCATCAATAAAGAGGAAGAGAGACGAGCAGAAAAACAGCAGAGACACAGTAAACCCCCAGTGGAACCCACAAACACCGACAACAACGAAGATTATGTTAGAGACAAAAGCAGAAATCCACCATTCACACTCCGGGAAGAATCCCAAAGTGAAGCACGTGCTTAATCAATCATTTCATCATTAATTGGATGCTCACATATTAGTCTCATGCTTCTACAAATACAATTATATGGATTAGGTAAGAAGACATAATCTGCTGCTCAATCCTCATTACTATGGTGATTAATCCACACTGATTACCTCATTTTAATTAACATAATGAGATACTCAAAATACCCATTCTGCCAACAGTGAGTGTGATCTTTTGTTATGTTTTGTGCACCCTGAGAGCATTATTGTAGTGTGTGTGCACATGTGTGTGTGAGCGTGGCTCTGTAGTGTGTGTGTGTGTGTGTGTGTCCTACCTGGCTGACAGGCTGCCGGTTGAAATTAGATTATACAATCACAAACGTCCCAATCAGGGCTCATGCATATTTCATCCCTCCTGCCTGGCTTTCATAATTACTTAATTAATTCCCAGCTCTAAAGAGATAGGCCAGTACTAATCCTCCAGCCCCCCCCTGGGGCTTCCCGGGACTGCTATAGATGTTCTGTCCCAGGATGCACTGCAGTGAAATAGAGGGAGACATCCTGAACAGTTGTGTGGACCGAAGCAGTGGAGTTCAACCTGCTCTCTTAGGAGGCCTCTCTTTGTTCTGCTTCTCCTCACTAATGTAGGTTTGAGTTCCCAGTAAAGCTCTGAGCTCAGGTTGTGTACAGACAAAGTGAGGAAACATGCGGCGTCGCTTCCTCCTCCAGCAGAGCGAACGGATCCTGACTGATCTGATGGGAGACGTACCTACTTGTATACTTTAACAAGTAACGTGTGCTCAGCCACTTTCTGCTGCCGCTTCATCTTTTGTCTTTTCGGTGGAATAACACGGCGTCTCATGCACTCAGTTTGAACTGGAGGCAGATAAGGAGACAAAAGAGAAGCTTTCATTATGCACTCCCACATAGTGGCGGATTTGACTGATTCTCTTCGAATATCCAGCAAAACCAAATTTAAACTTCTATTTTGCCCCTTTTCTACACCGACTTTGATATTAACTGTGTCGGCTTATGTTGTAGGAATTAATTACTTTTAATTCTAACAGAGAAAATGCTGTAAGCCATATCAGCCATGGAATGACTAAGCTGAATCCAACAAGTTCCCTTGGATCTGTGGGGGAGAAAAAAAAAACAATTTTGCAGGGAACCAGCAGTCCCATTAACAGTCATGACTAATACCAACGGTCATAAGCTGCACACCATTCATTCCCTTTGGCTTTTAATGTAAAGTCTAATGAACCAGGCCTGAGATTCCTTCTGGACCAGGAGCCACTTAATCACTGATAAATGAATATAAGCAAACATGGCAACACTTATTTAATCACATCTCCTCCTTTAATGGCAAATAACATCTATTAATGGAGTTACGTTGACCTAATATGAGTACGGCCGCGGCCTTTCTCCCTTTGCTCCCATTTGAAAAATGTTCTGTCACTTAATAGGCTGTATTTACTGATTGTCTGTAGATTAAAGTAGTTTCTTTTTGAGCACTTAACAAATGAATTACACGTCCGCTGAGAGACAAAACCACCACAGTGTCCGTGTTGTGCAGAAGCACCGGTCACCTGCTGCTGCTGTGCTTCCACCGTGCGGCACGAGTCCCCGCGGTGGGACTCCAGCGGCAGAGAGTGGCCACAAAGACGCAATGAGATGGGAAGGAGAGGCGGCGAGAGACCAAAGACAGATTTAAAACACTCCAATCAATCAGTGATTTGACTCTGGGCTAAATCCACGTTGATAATTAGCCAATCAGAGCACGCTGGGCGGTGGGAGCTTGCCAGGCAGGTGCCTAGAGGCCCTTGGGGGACCTGAACCGTCTCTTCCCTTCATTAACTCCTGTCGTCCTCTCCCCTTGTCCGCCTGATCCTGCGAGCGGCCGGGGCTGCTGGGTAATTCAGTCTCGATTCTCTGAGGTGACCCCACGCCGCAGGGCTGAGCGAGCCGAGGATACAGCACTTCTTTTTAACCTCTCTCTGACTCCCTTTCTCTCCGCTTCCAGGACCACTGCTGCTGCCTGTTGTCTGCTCTTTGTTCGCAGGGTTGTGCTCAAATGGTCTAAATACCATGAACTTTTTCTTCTTTTCTTTTTTCTTGACCTTCCACCCAGTCGTTAGATGTGGAGGTTAAAGAAAAAGATTTTGGCTCCTCTGTGTTGTATTTTTATCTGCTTTCTTCTCTCTATGACCGTCTGCCAGTCCGTCCGTCCGTCCGTCCGTCTGTCTGTCTGTGGAGAAATGCAATTTCCTCCTATCCTACTGTTTGCAGCTCTTTATGGGCCCTTTATTGCCGTTCTTAGCTGATTGCTCATATTTATTTACAACGAATGCAGTTATGAGGTACGGATGTGAATGCTGTGGGCATATAAATGCAATGCTCATCTCCAGTTAGCTCATTAGAATGTATTGCGTGTCTTTCATTTGCACGTTTTTCTTTTTTCTTTTTGTCTTCATGACTGCAATTTTGAACCTCCCAGGATGCTCTCCGAGATTAAGATTGTCAGAAGCAGTAGCTTTGTTCCAGGAGAAAACTGCCAAAAACACAGAGGGCCTTTAAAGATGAGATACAGTCTTTAATATGTGTCAAAAATCTGAGTTGTCATAATATCCAACTTTAATAAGGGATGTGCAGAAATCCATGTCTCACAGAAATCCACCCACGCATGCACGCACACATGCACACAGAGTAATCAGTATGATTTCACATTATGGTTTTGCACATCGCCATTAAAGCTGAGTTACAATGTGATTATTGCCTGTGACAAATGAAGAGGTTATATTCAAACTATTAAACAGCTCATAGCTTTTGATAGGAGACATATATGATCAGTTAAGGTGCTTCAGGCAGAGAAATGCTGTCTGTCTGTTTTCCCTTCCTTCTCTTCTCTCGTTCTCTCACTCAAACACAGCAGATTGTGAATTATGTTAATCTGCAGTTTTTGAAGTTGCGAGGACAGAATGCTGCAAACAATACGAACGATTGTTTCTCCCTCCCAGATAAATGTGAATTCAAATGTCTGTGGATGCACAAACACAAACACAGACACAGACACAGACACACGTACAGTACATAACCAGGTGGAACATGTTTTTCAAAATCATGTTAATCTTTAGGTTCAGAAGTGCCACAAAACACAACACCAATTGAAATGATAATGCTGGAATGATTGCTTCTGCTGTAGTAACGCATCAAATCGGCACATCCGATGGAGGATTGTGCTCCCAGAAGCTGCACAGGAACATCACAAGTACCTCTTTTGAGAACACAAATATCTATGAGTACAAATGCGGGTGAGATGACAGAAAGAGCGACACGTGCACGCGCAAAGCACGCGCACGTGCACACGCCGTGACATGCACTCACTGATGACAGGTGCAGTTCGCTTCACTGAGCAGCTTTGGTTACTGACAGATTGTGGCAGGTGAGCAGGTCTAAGCAAAGCGACGACTGTCACCTTTAATCTCCCAAATCCACATGCACACACACACACCCACACAAACACACACACACACACACACACACACACACACACACACACACACACCACCACTGGCACTACAATATTTTTTCTGCTCCACACCCTGCATGTCTGATCGCTATCCTGTCTGCAGGGGACCGGGGCTACCCCAGGGGGAACCAGAGTAGAGCCAGTGACTAAACTGATCTACTTCCCCCTAGAGACCCTTCTTCTCTCCCCCCCAGTGCAAACGCACCCAAAGTGCTGCTGCCGTCCCATCTCATCCAGCCAAGGCCCAGGCAGGCTCCTGCAGGGCATGCTTTAATGACTTCCTCTTGCCCTCCCCTCTTTGCATTTAGGTGTGGCTGCCATTTAAAAGGAATTGGGGGGAGCGAGGGCGGGGGGAGATTAACATATCAGGGGTACAGATTAGTGCTTCTGTGGTGTGTACATGTACTGACAGAAGGTGGTAATGAGAAAAAAGGGACCTCCCTCCCCCAGCCTGAACCCCATCCCCTGGTTAAACAGGGGGAGTTCAAATGGAAGCTCAGATAGAAACGCAGGGCCTCTTTATCTGCTCTTTACAGGTAGACACAGTCACCATGTTGTCTTCCATTTCAGGCACAATGGTCAGATGCACAGTTAGGGATTAATGGATAACCAACACAGGAAGAGAAAACAAACTGTCTTTGTGGCTTTAGTTGGATTCTGAAGGTATCCTGATTCATCTCATTCCAACACTCTTTCTCTATTCTGTCCTAAGTGGAAACTAAACGTTCTCCTCTCTATCTTGTTCTCAGCGAGCTTCCTGCTGGTTACGGCTGGTCTTGGCCCCCGTCCAGCTGATCCAGCACTGTCCACTGCCACCCAGTGAGAGTCCCGGGCTCGGTGTCAGTTGAGCTTGACCGCCGGTGGCCTGTCTCTGCCGCAGGGCCGAAGAGCTCCTCACCCCCATGGATTTTTCATTTGTGGATCTTGCAGAATCAATGTTCTGTTTTTGCCATCCCAGACAGGGAACATGGATCAGCATTTTCTTCCACCACTCCTTATCTCTTCGTGTGTGTGTGTGTGTGTGTGTGTGTGGACCTTAACGTCTTTCTTATTTTCCTTTACCTTTCCCAACACTGTCTGCCCTTAAGAAACCACATCCCCTATTTCTATTGATTTATCCTCCTCCTCATTCTCTCCCTCTTTTCAAATGTTGCACATTTCTGGCGCCAGTAGTTTAAGTATGAAACTCAGGATTTTTTTTTTTACGTAATCAGCCAACCAAGTGGGTATTTAAACACAGAGGTATTTATTTATATAGACAAACGCCTCTGGAGATGTTCACATCCCAGCAAAGGTCTGGAGGCTGCTAGAATAGCTACAGATTCACAGAAAGCTGGGAAAGTAGGGCAGGAGTCCCTCTTTGACAAACTAAATTGTTTGAACCATTCTTTAAAGCACAGCGTGGGACAGTTACAGAGCATTGCATCTCCACCTGTTCTCACTTGGAGAGAGGAGTTTGGTAGTCATTGTTACAAACGTGGCTCCTCACTATGACAATAGTTGTGTAAAGGGAGTCTAGCTGAGCTTCAAAACCTGAAGGGCTTCGCTGCAGTGACTTCTCTCAGTCCTGCTGTCCAGCGCACCACTGGAAACACACATCGAGGCAAATTCGACCCTTTCACGGGGTCAGAGTGGAGAAGTGAAAGGTAAAGCTTCACAATATGTGACCCACTACAAGGTGCTGCCGCTGCAAGTCGCTGCACAGCCGACGTCCAAGCACAAGACGGAAAAGAAAATTACATTCTGACCACACGCTCAGACAAACACTCCCTGCAGACATTTGGGTCAGTTAATTGGAATTTCACTTAGTGCCAACGAACCATCAAGTAAGGCACTGAGTTTATGCTGGCTGCTGTTCATATTGTGATGCATTAGGAATTGAAAACCTCCCACACTGCTCTAATTACCAGTCTCTAGACAGTTTGGGCAGCACAGTGTTGGCCAGCGAAGGAAAGAGGTGTTGAGATGAATTTACAATTAGGAAAGCTGTCTATTTCAATAAAGGTGATAAATATTTAATTAATGTAAATGTATAACAACCTGTTCGGCCGGTGTGATGTGATTACTGTACTTAACCTTGCAGTTTTTTATACATTTCTCTATCTAAGTTTTATTTGTGTGTGCCTTCATTCCTCTGGAGTTGCAGCAATACCAGCAGCACACAGTGACCTTTCAAATGCTGCAATAGAGAAATATTGAACCGTAAAGAAAATGTGGGAAGGAAAGTGAAAGTGGAGCGTGTCTGCTGTCCCACATCTACGCAAGAGGGAGTTTGGGTTTGCTGCTTACATCACTGAAGAGAAGCTGCACAAAGAAAGATGAGTTTGTGCCACAGGATAAAGTTATTCAGGCTTAAGGTTTGACGTCTGGAGGTGGAAAAATACATTAACATTTACATCAGGGTGTGCTCCTGCTTCCCTCTTCATATTTTGGCTCTGCACCTGGTTGTGATGTTCATATTTTTGTCGTTCCCTACGGTGTGGCCTCTCCCACAAATCGCACCTCTCATCACCCTCTCTGCCTGATTATTTGCACTTCTCTGGTGACCGCTTCGTCATGCAGTGCTGTCGCGTCCCAGCCGTTATGTGCTGCAGCCAGATAGCATCGGTGTCCAGCATTATTTCCGAGACTCCTCTCTCTGTAGCCAGGGGAAGCGTTAAGGGCAGGCAGAAAGCAGAGCAGGGCGAGTTTCACATCCTCATTCTGCCTCCTCCACCATATATTAAATCCCACCCACTCCCTTGGAAAGCCGAGGAGCCATAAAAAGCACCGCAAGAGAGAGGAAAGGAGGAATCATTACGTGCAATTTATAAACCATTAAGAGCCATATTAAAGAGCCTGCAATCTAATTCACCCAGTGGTGGACTCCAGCTACGACGATGGCTGAGGGGGAGAGAAGAGTTCATTTAGGGAGTGTGTTTGGGCCACTCAAAGTGTGTACGATGTTAATAGGGTCCAGGGGGTCACCTCTAGCCGAGGGAGGCTGCTTACCTGAGCGCTGATGCCCAAGTCAGCAGTGAGAGGGCGGGGGGAGAACATGAAGGCTGACAGACGGAGAGAGAGATGGGAGGAGAGGGGATAAGAGAGTTGAAGAGATATGATATTGCTCACCCGTCTCACCTACTCCAGCAGGTCATCTCTTAAAATTAATTGTTATGTGGTTTCACAGCTGTACAGTTTAAACTGGATATGATGTTGAAATAAAAGTAAGAATTTGCCTCTTCAACCACGAAGACCTCTTGGTGGGTCCGTTATTACAGCCTTACATTGTGTGGACGAGCACTATTCAAACCCACAGAACTTTAAATTGTTCAGAAGTAGTGTCAGGCAGAATTACAGAGAAATGTTTCTGTAATAATGTGCAAGACGTCTGCAGTTTTCCATTTCAGACAATAGCGCAGTCATACGAATAAATGCATCAGTTTTGTAAAGGAATGGTTGGACATTTTGGGAAAAATGCTTCTTTGTTTCTTGCCAAGAGTTAGATTAGAAGATCAATACCACTCTCATGTCTGTCTGTTGGGAATGAAGCTCGATCCAGGAGATGCTGAGGACTAGCTTAGCTGAGCACGTAGCGTGGAAGCAGAGGAAAACAGCCAGCGTGGCTTTAAAACTGAGGAGTTACCAAGAAATATGAGAGGAAGGAATCAGAAACGACCTGATAAATAATGAATCCTTAATGATTTGAGCACTACGAAGGTGACGAATCATTAGGAAATGATAAATTCATAAATATCAACATACTGATCACTAACCAGCACAAACTAGTAACTAGCTTATTAACTACTAATTACTTAGTGATCACACTAAACACAAACTGCTCTCACTTAATTACAAACCAGTAACTGCTCATAATTAATGATTAATTAATTGTTAGTTACCCTTTTTGTGCTCCCCCATGTAAAGTGGTACTTCATACTAAGTAGCTACTAATAAGCCCCTCATTACTTAGTGCTAATTTCTTTACTGAGGAGTTCCCTGTTCCATCAGACCTTCAGTCATATTAATATTCACATCTGCATCATTCTGTGTAACATTAGTGCAGCTGACGCCTCATATATAATATATATAATAAATAAATGTCATTAACAGAGCACGCACCAGTGTACGCAAGGCAGTAACCTCAAACACAACATGTATTTATATATTTTTTATATTTTTACAATACTAAGACCTAAATCACCAGTCACAGAATGTAAACTCCAATAAAGAGCCAGAAAAACAGATGTGCAGTGGTGACATCCAACCATGTCTCACTTCTGTTGTGATTATTAGATAATTCAACTTTTCATTTCAACAATTCAAAAATAAAAACTCATAAAACAACATTGTCAAACCCACAGTCATTCTGGTCTATAAGGTAACTCAACAGATAGCATGCTAGCAGATTAGTGTGCTAGCAGATTAGTGTGCTAGCGGTAGTGCTAGCTTTCCACCCCAGTCTGTCACATGACCCTCTCAGTGTGTCTAAACCCCACCTCCTCCAGTCTCTAAGCTAAACTAAGCTAGGCTAAACTATGCTAAGCTAGGCTAAGATATGCTAAGCTAAGCTGATTGTCTTCCCTGCTGCTGGTTTCATGTAACTCTGGGCAAGAAAGCAGATACACTTGTTCTCCAAAACTTTGAAATAATCTTTTAAAACACTAATCAATATCTTCGCTGGAGATGAGACTTCTAAGAAAACTTTGATTTGAGTGATGGTTTTGAGGTGGAAGCAGATTTTTACCTGTTGTGTTGTGGGATGACACTTATGGAGTCTGATAACAAGCACTATAAAATACTATTAAAACCATGATTCAGATCAATCATCTGCATTTGGTCACAGAATATGTGAACAACAAGAAAGAGGGAAGTGACCAAACCTCTGGAGAAATACTTCTTGATATTCTGATATTCTGGTTCTTTGATACAGAAACAGAATATCAGAATTCAAAAAGCTCTTTTGGGAACATCACTCCAGCGGGTACCAATAGAAACATTTCAAGTATTCTCGGTCCTAATAAGTGTAGACCGGCTGGTTCTGTTCATATCGCTGCACTCCGTCTATATTGTCTTTGTAGGGAGAAGGTCAAGAGGGTCAATAACTGTGGCGTGGAGAGCGTCTGCCCGGAGCCCGAGGCCCTCCCTCACCGTATCACAACACCACCACAGTCAATACGCTCCAAATTGAGCCCTCATGCAGAACATTGCACAAATCAATATTCTTAAAAAGGTTACACGTCAAACTATTAAATACTTTATTGATCCATATGCAATATGTAGAGCTTATATAGAAATCTATAGATAGAAGTACAAGATATCGCTCATTATTTTGACTTCTTGCAGTATCACATAGCAAAGTAGGTGTGGGAGAGAGGCAAATAATTCTCACTCACTTGGCCACATGCCTTGATAACTGCCGCTCTCTCTCTTTTGAGAACATCCTGTCAAACTCGATGCCAAAATTTGACAGTTAAACGTTTCCGGCACGCTGTTTGACATGATGTTCTCTCTCATACAAAAACAGAAAGAGAGAAGGCGACATTTAACGGGGCTACCTACAACTCAGCCGTTACATAAGCTACGTTAAGAATATCTCAGAAAACAGGCTGAACATCCAATTTTGAACCTATTCATCTTCTTTCTTAAGGCTGTCACCGTTTAGAGAGAAAACTCCTCTCGTACAGCATTTCTCTCATCAGACCCAACTATCGCAAAAACCTAACATTAACTTTTTTTTTTCACATGCCAGCCGCACGTCATTCAGCTAAATGGAGCAGCTGCACCAAAATCACATAATGTACAATAAACCTGTCACAATCGGTTTTAGCAGGGAAATGGGAAATTAAAAGACAAAAGCAGGTGGTGTTGAGGATGGAGATTGTTATTTTGCCAGGTGTAAATCTGGCAAACGGGGGGAGGAAGGTGAACGGGAGGGGAAAGGCTGACCAAGATAGATGGATGGAGTGATATTGAGTATCAAGGTGAAGGATACAGCGCGCAGAAGCACAGAGGAAAATGCAAGCGGAGGCAAAAAGTCAAGAATCAGGTGCCAGAAGAGTCAGCTGGTGGTTACAGATGTACCAGAATATTACTGGTACTCACGTGGGATTAACTAGAGCTGGATGAAAAGAAGAAAATATACCAAAATTGTGAAATGCGAAAGGAAATTTACCCATCGAACAATGAGTGACCAATAAGAAAAGTGTGAGCAGCGCTCGCAGGTTTGATTTCGATGGTTTTGATGGTTTTGATGGTGCTTTTTGGATCATTATAGTTGTAGAAGTTGAGAGGAACATCGCGTGAGGGAGCCGGGATGGAAAATAGCATGGATGCAAGGAAGAGCACAGAGTAGAAATAAGTGACCAGAGACAGATATGAATGCACAGTCAATAGAGAGGCAGAGAATAGGCAAGAGAAGAAAAATCGAAAAGGGCACAAGAGAGCAAGAGAAAGTGAGTGGGATAGAGAAAAGAGAGGCTGACAGTGAAGAATGGAGGCAGTTAAAGATATCTGTCGAGCGATCTGTTATTACAGAAGGACAGAGACAAACAGCTTCTCTCTTTTTTTACAGTGAAATAAAGACACTCATCAATTTGAATCGGCAGGGCTCCTGGACCTCACCTTTTCTCTGTCAGATGCAGAGTGGTGAAAGCGTGTTCCTCCCCCCTCTTGTCCATTCATCACACAGAGGATGAAGACGCCCCTCCAGGGGCATCCTGGGTAATCTTGCGTGGCCGGAAACGTGGCGACGGTGAGCGGATGGCGGCAGGACCCTTTGTTATTTACTGCTCACTTAGCCCCTCTGCACCCCGACACACACACAATTTATGAGGACAATCGTGAGGCCCGCCGCGCTCCAGTGAAGCACTCCCTGATGGATGTACATGGAGCCGGGAGAGGAGAGAGGGGAGGCAGGGGGAGCCAGGAAGACGAAGATTGAGGTTGTTGTGTCTTACAGTTTTGATTACTGTAAATTAAACTACTCGTTGGGTTTCACTGGAGAAAAGTCACATGAAAACAAGAGATAATGAAGATCATTTTGTGGTACAAACAGTCTGCGTGAAGTGAAAAAGTCATTTTCGATATGTTAATGAGCGCTCCTCTCTGGCAGCCTGAACATTTCAGCAGGTGTGAGGTCCCATCTCACTCTAGGAGCGATGTGAACTGAGCTACCTGCTCGTATGTCTTGTGAAATGCCACTAACGCACCAAATGTCACCAGAATGTCAGCAATTCCACTGTCTGTGTTTTGAGCTTTTATTACTGCATTCATTTCAGCAGCTACCTCTGTTCTCTGCCTCTTTCATGCTATCGGCGCGTCCCCAAAGCTCACCTCTGCTGTACCTGGGGCTCTGTGTTTCTGCTACAGCAGCCAGCGTGGAGCCCTGCAAGTGTTCGATCATAACAATCCATTAGAATAATCACTGATAGCAAGTCCATTTTCATAAAAGAGGTGGGAGAGGGATTAATGAGCTTAACGCTACTTGTGTTCCATCCATTTTGTGCTGTAAATCAATAATCCAGTACTAATGTTCTTCAGTGGAGCAACAGAGCCCCAAGAGCCGCATCCTCTCTCTCTTCATGAGTTATCTGAGCTGCCCTGCTATCTCCTTTGTTCTCTATAAAGTTGCCTTTTGGGACGACCAGGACCAAACACATATATTTTTAGTCTTTTCTACACACAGTCTGGTGTGAAACAACACGAGGGATTGGTGAGACTCCAAGAAGCAGAGAGTGCACGGGAGGGGAGGGAGCGGAGGAAGTGAAACAGAAAGCAAATGAGCGGAGAGGACGAGCCTGAGAAAGCAGGGGAGAACATGAAATGCATGGGGGGAGGCGAGATGGAGGAGGAGACACACGGAGGTGGTTTGGTTAAAACATTTTACATTTTTCTCCAGCCTTCCTCTTCACTACACACAACATGGTGATGTGGTTGTAATGGCTGTGAAATCAACTCATTCAATAGTTTTCTGACCTAATTATTGGGCCATTTGCTAAATGTAATGCTGCATCATCACTGACATGAATAAATAATCTGTCGTTTAACTGTTTTGACTAAATCACTGGTGACAGACATTATTAGTCTGCATGCTGCTTGTGTTTCCTCTTCTGCTGTCAAGACGGTGTGAGGTAGTTTGGCCTTATAGCAGGGTATGAAGAAAGGGGGTAGCATGTTTAAAATGTCTGTCTTAAATTATTATAATATATTTTATATATATCAATACGAAATATTAATTTACTGTGCTCCTAACCAAGGGTCCATCCTCCATCCTGTGGAGTTTTCTTCTAAACAAACAGCACATTCAGTGTTTTTCACCAAATCTCATCGAATTCTTGAGTTTTTTTTTTTTAGCACTTTGACTTTACTAGGCAGCAGTTTTTCTTCTCCACTCTTGTTGGTGCATTGCCGTGTTTCCTGATGCCATTTCTGGGCTGTACATTGTTTCACCTGTCTTGCTCTGGGACACTGCATGGGGAAGATACTGGTTGTGGTTAGACAGAAGCTAGAAGCTGCAGCTCTGTGACGGGACACAAACTCTGATCTGTGACGAGCTACACGCTCATCTGCGACACACCACTGACCTTTCTACCATCAAAGTGATCAAAGTCGTGGGGAAGTTTTGACATGAACCCCCTCAGGACCTTATGGAGAGGAAGAGAGAGGAAGAGGTGCAGAATCAGAGAGCTGAACAGGGTGGGGGGGGGGGGTAGGTATTTATAGGAAATGCCAGAAGTGACGCGGTTGAGGTGTGGTCCTGCTCCTGATATCTACAAATAAAGGACACACCACCTCCTGTATCTTCAGTGAACTTTGGGGGCGTCTCCCCACAGATCAGCTTGTTTTACCACTGACTCAACAAGAATGCTGATAAATATATCAGATATATTTGATAATGACCGGGATGTCCCAGCAGAGGTCAGGAGGACAGGACAGCAGTTGGTCGTGTGGGTGTTGACCTGAGCGGGGGTGACGAGGCTCCGTGGTGACCGCGGAGACCCTAAAGACGGCCAATCAGACGTCTTCTGGCTTCATGCAATCTTATCTTGCAGTGATTCAACCTCAGTGATATCACACCACTTTACACCCAGTGTTCTCCATCCATCATGTCGTCATCCAGGGAAATAATCTATTTGTGGGTGGATTCATATAACTGGAAATATGTATTTATCCACCACAGGTGTGTGTACACGGTTTGTCTGAATGTTGTTCTGGTCTATAGTTAGGGAGGATGGTACGGCCATTCTCTACCCTGGTTGGGGGGGATGAGGGTTAATTTTAAACTTGTTGGAAGCATCAGAGTCCAGACAGCCTCCTGTAGCCCAGCTGGCGGCCTCCCCTCTCCTCCATCCCTGCTCTGGCTGCTCACATCCCCATGATGCACAGTAACAGAGAAAGAGTTGGCAAACTCTGCTGCCCGTGTGCCAACGCCAAGCCCCAACACTGCACTGCCTGCCTCAGCAACAATCTCTGCAACAGCATTTAGAACGGGAGGTAATAGCCCACAACATACCCTGACGCTGCATTTATTCAGATAATGTCGGCAAATTTGAATGAAACGCCGACTGATCGGCATCTCTTCCTTTCTTTTTCCAGATTCAAAAATACCCCACGTCATTCAGCGACTAAAGATCCAGCAAATCTGTGCTGCTAGAGTTTCAGCCTCAGGTCCATAGACAATGAGTTTTAGCTGACACAGCCTCTACCGTCCTCAGGTGCCATGTTTACAGTCAAGTAGAGAAAAGAGGGAGATATTATACAAGGATGTAGCTTTCTGAGGCGGAATGAAATGTGACAAAATACGTGCATTTCTCCCGTAAAACCATTAACTTTACATGTTACGTCATTCAAGAAGATTTGCGATCTTGTTCTTTTCCTGTTACATAATGAGCAGGAGCTGTGAAAGAGTCTTCATTAGAATCACTGGGTCCATGTTTCTGCAGGTTTGCAGTATATCACACACGAAGCAAGTGCAGCAACTTAAGAGTGCAGCATAAGTTTAGCACTCCCTCATGAGGAGAGGATAAGAGACTAATAGTAAGAATGAAGAAACGCCAGAGGCCATCTGCATGTGTTATTAAACTGCCCATCGCTTTGCACTAAATCCCAACAGTGGGAAAGAATCCAGCAATCAAAGCACATATGGCCGGCGACTGGTGCCTGAATTATCCTTCCAATGTAGGTTAATGAATTCAGGAGCAGGCTGTGCTCATGAGCATCACGTCTTTAACAACCTGACAGACACACCTGCCAGTCTGCGGTGGGGCGCTCCGCGGGGGTGGGCGGGTGTTTGAGGGCGGGGGGTGGAATCGATCGGCACATCCTAAGTGTGGAACCTATTGGGTGACAGCCCCACCACAGATGCTGGGACGCACGGGGGCAAATTCATTCATCAGAGACCATCAGGAGCTAATGAAACACACTGAGAGAGTGATTAAGACACAGACACCGACTACAGCAGGGCCCTGAGCCTGGTGCATTAATCACAGCCACTGTCTGCCAGTGTTTGAACCCTCTCTGTTGGTGTGTGTATGTGTGCAAGCATGCCTGTTGTGCACGCCTGGATATGTGTGTGTGTTTGTGCATACAGACACACACACACACACACACAGGCTGGTCTGTATGTCGGGATACGTGTGTGTGTTTGTTAGGGAAATAGCTGCGGCATGCATGGAGAAGGTGCTGCTGTCCTTTCTGGGTTTGCCCTTGGACATGCTCCACCACCTTTGTGGCTCTGCCAGTAAAATACAGTGTGCTTGAACTTGGAATTAATACAAGAAGCTTTTTCTCCCTCTGATCTTTAACTTTTGGTGTTAATTGATAAATCAAACCCGGCCGATAATGAGCAAACACCAAGAACCAAAAACTGTGTTCAGTCTTGGAAGGGCTTGCCCTGTTTGCTCAGCAGATGAATAATATAATGCAGATGGTAGAGGTGTTATATATTTATTTTAGGGAGAGACTCTTCTGCAGCCGATTACTCACTGCAGTCTGGTTATACATACGTTTTTCACATAGACTTGGCTGTTCGGAGCTGCGGCGTCTTTTTTGGAAGTCCAAGACAGAGCAGGAACGCGTTCGATGACATCCAAACACCATCTGTGGTGTCACCGTTAGAGACAGAGGCTGCGTATTGTTTATGACAGAACCAAGATGAGGTTTTAATACCCGGTTTTATTGCTTAACACATGAAGACAGGCTGAAGGTGATTATTTATATCTATTAATTAAGTTAATTAAGATGGGAGGATTTGCTTCCCTCGCCCCTGTTGTTAATTACATCTGTGTCTACAGCGCAAGGTTGATGTCGTAAATACAGATGTCATCTCTGCACAGCCAATGACGGAGATTATGCTCAGCATGTGTTTGCATGTGGAAGCGCAGGTCGGTGTCACCAGTGCTAACTATATGCAGCAAATTCACTCTGTGGCCGCTGGAACAGACAGTTACTGATTCATACGGTGCAAATGTAATGTGTGCAATCCCTAGAAAGGAAAAAAGACATTGCCCCTCATTGTGTTTCATGTGTCTTTGTCCAAGCAGCCCAGTAGTTCGACCTGCTGAGTGAGCAAACCCGCTCTCACCCCACTCTATCTCTGTCCCTTCTTCAGACTCGCTTCTGTTGCTGCAAATGGGACAGCAACCAACGGGTTTGCACTACAAGCAGCAGATTAAAGGATTACCATTAATTAGATGTCAGGGACAGAGAGGGGCTTTGCCTGTCTTGGCCATGATACAATATCTGTTAATCTGCTGTGCTCCTGGATAAAAAGAAATCAGTCCATTGACAGGAAAAATAGGAAAAGAGGGATGGGGCCAGGAAAGAATTGAAAACAAGAACAAAGAGGCAAAGGAGTGAGGGGTGGGTATAGAGGCTGGAGAGGGATGAAAGAGGTGGAAGAAAGCAAATATTCTTGAGGTCCACTTGAATGTACATGGAGCTTTTTCTTATAGAAAGAAAAGCAGCTGGGAATAATAAGAGGTGTTAGAGACCAAAGGGAAGCAACAATGAGTTAATAACAGGAGGATCCATTGAGAAACAAAGGCCTGGAGACAGGGGTGAAGTGTTTGGGGGGGGGGAGTGGAGAACATTGACTCCTACGAAATATAAAACAGAGTTATTCTTATTATTCAAAATTTGTACTGCTCTGATAAGGATGGTCAAACATCTCTCCCTGATAGACATTTGTTCATTTCACCTGTCAGCTTCGCCCTGCACTGCTGCATCTGTATGATTAAAAAAACCTGAAAAGTGACCGGCTGCACTTCACAGATATAATGTTCCTTATGTGTCATTCTTAATTGAAGACTTGGTCAGGTGGATAGCAGGTAGGTCAGGTGATTGACAGGTGACTGGTTGGCGTTTGATAAGGCACTGGTCCATAATAGAAGTCCTGACCCTTACTTTTAGTGTTATTAACCCAAGCCAGGCTGTCAGTGTTGACTTCATCTTCCCCTGACAGGGACTTTGATACCACACCTCAGGCCGGGTGAGGACAGGCTATCAGGGTCCTGTTAAACAACCGCCTACTGCCCAGCAGATAACACCGACCCCGCAGGCATTCTGGTTCAGGCTTCTGCCGTCCCAGTCTGGACAGATCTCTGCACTGTGCCTACAGCTGCAGACGTCTTATCAGCAGCATGTACACACAAGAAGGTAATATTGCTTATAGGACATATAAACTACCTGCAAAGTGAGGTTAATCTCAAAATATACAACCATACATTTTGTTGAGGTGGTTGATGCCTGAGGCCGAATGCAGGACTGCAAATGTTTGCTGCAGCGAGTAACACCTAATGTAAATTTGAGTTGTGAGGGCGTAATTGATGGAGAAGGGCTGGGACATCATTTTCTTATGGCCAGGCATAGGGCATTCCCTCTATTTGAGTAGAGGGACTCTAGGCACCCCTATGAGCCCCACTCGCCTGAGACTCTAATTACTTTGGGGACCTGGAGAATTCAAAGGATTTAGATATGGGAAAAAAAGAATTTCCAATTTACTGCACCACTTGATGTTTGTCTTCGTTTGTGGTACGACTTCTGCTTCAGAAAGCAAACGGACACATTTGTGCGTCCTGATAAAGGTGGAACATTATTAGAGCGCTGTCATGGTGTGTGTTTATCCCTGGGCAGTGTGTGTGTGTGTGTGTGGATAGTAATCTCCTGGACAAACACACAGTAACCTCTCCCCCCCTACTCTGCCGGAGCTATCTTCATCTCGCAAAGCTCAACCCCTGCCTGTCTGGCCGCTGACATTTCTGCTCATGCTGCGGAGCCACCGCCCCACAACACTTTACGCTGGGAATAAATTACCTCTGAAGGCATAAAAACAGAGCCATCAGTTTCATTTCTTGATTGAGTCATATCTCATTCCCTTTTATCACGCCGTTGTTTAGACATTTACAGAGACTTGTGAAAAATTCAATAATCAGTTCACAGTTGGGAAATGTTCTGCATAAGAATCTGGATATGATATCTTTGAGTCTGGGAGCGGTCCGCGGTCCGCTCGGCAAATGATTTGGTTACATGCAAATCATCTTTTCATTCCCAAAGCTTCACATAATTAGAATTCTGTAATCAAATTCAAATACTAAAAAGGATAAAAAATATTCATTTTTCATTAGTTTGTAGCTTAGATTACATTTTCGCCTGATTGAGAGCAGTTCCCTGTGGACTGTGGAAGGTGCTGTCTAAACAGTTTAAAACATGGCTTCCTTCACAACAGACCCTCTGAAGCATGATAATCTGAAACACATTTTGGTTATGAGGTCAACCGACAATAATTGCCTGGCAGGTTGGTCAATTAACACTTTTCCCCCACACGTGTTTGGATCTGCATGCACATGTTTATGTTGTACCTTTATATTGAGGTTCAGAAAGGTGTTAATTTCTTTCCTTTGCACGAATTAATCAGCGCACTTTGGAGAAATGCAAATCACACGTCAGGAAATGAATATATCAGAGAAGGGGTGTGTGCGCTTCATACTTATTCAGGTTTGGAATTACGAGGCCACAAAAGCCGTAAAAGCTTAATTTGAGAGGTTACACTGTGGCAGAGTGAAAGCTATGAGGAAGCTCAATGCTGAAATGAGGATTTAATAAAAAAAATATATTCCCAGTGATTCAGTCGTCATTAGTCGAGAGCACACCTACGCATATGCACAGACCCGTGACCAATGAAATGAGAGTGAGAGAAAATGGGTGGTAAACTTTCCATCACCTCCATTCTTTAATATTTAACAGGGGGATATTTTGTCCTCAGTCTGAGTGGCAGAGAGCAGTAAAGCCACAGTGTTTTACGGCCTCACGGCTCAGTGTTGACAAAGATTGGGCACCAGAGAGGCTGCCAGAAAGTCACAAAGTCATGCAGGACAGAGAACGGGGGTTTGCAGAGTGCTCCTTCACTGACAGAATCAGGGGTTGTTAATGGTTTAAGGCATTAACGCCACACTTTCACACTTTAATTGAGCACCCAGTGTGCGAGATGTCAAACAGAAGAGCCCTTCAGGGTGGCATATGTTGTACGTGTGTGTGCTGCTGTGTGTTTGGCTATGTGCACCTGGCCTGTGGGGGAGTGTGACGGACAGAATGAGACCTCTCAGCAGAAGATGATGGGGAGACAATCAATACTGCTCACCAAGGTGTGCGGCTGCAGCCCTCTCTTGTTATGCGCGCCGAGGGATTCCGCTGCCGAGCCGAGGGAGTGCGGACACATACTAACAGAGGCCCCCTGATGCCGGCCTTCGCTGTCTTTTTTTATGATATGTGACAAGATAATGAGTCTATAGCACCCCTGAAAATATCCCCCCTGGGCATATTATCCCCGTGCATCTTCTCTGTGGAGGAGTGTTAGTGCATTCTTTCTTGAGATTCACCAGGAACAATGTCACCAGATGTCCATTTAAAGGCACCTCTATTTTAGATGTGGCGATGTCTAAAACCAAGAGAGGCTATTTGTGAATATGCTCTACAGCCCAATGCAGGCGGAGAAAATGATACCTACAGCATACCACGACGTTGGAAAAAATACCTCTCTGCAAACAATGTGGCCCCTATTATCTACAAATAACCAGGATCCCGAAGGTGCTTTTGGATTAAATATAACTGTGAAAATAATGGGCATATTTTAAAATTTGATAATGCAACCCAATCCTTCTGGGCACCATTTCCTTGGACCCAGACTGTGGGACAGTTCTGTTGAGCTGCACCCCATCCCCATCCATTTTTATGCATGCTGCCAGTAAGCTGTGCCAAAGTGCTGATATCCCTCATTAGAAAAACAGGATCCAGGAAAGAATCCAGCTAATGCCTGCCCGCACAATGATGGCGCAGGGTCTCCACAGGAGATCTGAAGGTCAACAGGAGAGACAGATTGTAAAAGGTAGCAATTGTGGCCAGAATATCTTGTGCTGTTGTGGAATGAGCTTAAGGGGAGAGGAGATGTATTTCTTCATGCTTGTTAGGGCTAACTGCATGTGACTGCAGAAGGAAACAGACACACTGATTGAGGTGACTGTGTACGCATGTGTATCCAAGTGAAGCCTGTGTGATTTCCATGCCAGCAGTCAATTTATCCTCTCAGCGTGGGGCCTTGCACTGCAGCATGCACACAAAAAGTGCATACTATTTGACATAGACTAGGAAAAAGTGCAGCTATTCTAACAACTCATTCATTATCTTGAGATACCCCAAATAATTCTATCCACTGAGCCCTTAAAAGCCAACATTTATCCAGCCCTCGGGGCAGAGCCTGGGGAGGTTTGGCTCCAAGCCGGCTGGAATATGAAGTTAACACAGGTCACATCCCATCTCCCATATCCTTAGGCAAAATATGTATCCTCCTTTCCAGCAATCCCACATATCACCAGCGCCTCCCTTTTCAGCTATGACCACATTTATTATCATCGTTTCCTCCCTTTCTCTTGTTCACTCACTCCAACACACATGCGCACAAAGCGGATTCACACTCTTATTTGAAAGCTTCTCCCTCCTGCGGTTCTCTGGGCTGCTGCAGGTGTGGTGAGGGCCTTTCGGTACCTGATAGGGCACGAGGATTACACCCATACTAGATCAAACCACCGGCATTGCCTGCTGGGAATTCTAACAATTATCAGCCTTGTACTCCAGGGATGTGGGACTGCTGGGGAACAGAGGGTCCTGAGGCGGAGGAGGGGGCAGCCAGGCAGTGGTTGTCACGAGGGTAATGTCTCCATCTTCAACGGCAGTCTGCTACACTGAGATAAACTGTGCCTGCCAGGCAAATGTATTGCAAAAACATCAGATGTCTCAAATGCACTGTTAAAAAGCACAGTTTGAGACGTGGCATCAACTATTTTGTTTCATGTGACTGGCTTAAGAATGCCCTGCTGCTTATCTCCTTTGTTTCACTCTGCATCCTTGGCCACGTCGCCGGTCACCGATGCTGCTGCTGAGTGCTGTAGGTAAATGCTCCCTTTTGCCGCCCACACAAAAGCAGGCCTCTTTGTCATTTTGGAGCCTGTTGTAAATTGAAGGACCCTTCAGAGGGCGTTGGGGAGAGAAGGGGGGGGTCTGTAATGAGAGCAGTAAAGCAACATATGCTGCTTCCTTGCACATTCACACTTAAGGCTGGCTTTTATTTCACTCTTTTTCTCTCAATTGTACACTCTGCTCCCCCTCTGTTGAATTCCCCCTTGCCTATTTTTGGAAAGTCATTGAGAGTCTTTGACAAAGACAAGCTGAAGTGAATGTGAAAGCGCGCCCCTGGCCTTGTCGCCTCGTAGTGGAGCAGGCCATCTGACCACCAGCAGTAGGTTGGGCCAAGTGGGGCCATTAGACCAAACCTGAGAGACCCGAGCAGCCACCACTGCCAAGCTGCTCCACTCTCCTTCAAGCTACTCTGCCCACCTCAGACACCACCAACCCCTTCTCCTCTCCTCCCCCTGCAGGTGCCAACTCTTCTGCTCAGCCAGATCCCTCTGGACCTGAAAAAATCCTGTTCTCCTCTGTGTGTGTGTGTGTGTGTGTGTGTAGCACAGTGTGAAAGAGCACTGGTGGCAAAATGGGACTTGTAAGTGGAGGTGTCACAGGAGTTTCAGTCCCAGGAGGACTAATTTTATATTGTTGTCCAGGTGACCTTGAGTCAGGTACCATGGAAACATTTCTACCTTGACTTTGCGCGGTGTCTTGGTGGCTCTGCGTTCGTGCGGCGACAAAGCCCTCTAACCTCAGAACAGAGAGAAATCGCCAAAGGCAAAAGGCTGGAAATAATAGCAGGGCGCCTCTGCTACCTGGGGAAAGAGAGTATTAGCAGGAAATCTTTTGAGGTGCCGCTGTTCATGCTCCACAGCTCCTCTTCAGACAGGTACCTGTATTTGAAAGCTATTGATGGCCCTGTTCAATCAATGGAACAACAAAGTCCTGAACCAAAGTGACTCAGAGAAAAGTGAGGGTAAGTGTGTGTGCACGTGTGTGTGAAAGAAGACGGGGAGGGAGAGAGAGCTTGTGAATGCACGTGTTAATACGTGTGCTTGTGTTTTAAGAGTGTTCAAGTGTTCTGTTTGTACAGGAAGGGAGGAAGCAGCGCAGAAATAAACAGAGAATACCGGTGAGATCTGATCTTTTAATATTAGCTTGGAAATGTACCAAACCTCCATGTTTGTATCCGAGCCACCCAATATAAACCTCTGTTCGCTAACACTACATTCAGCTGCATTTGTCTGCTGCGTTTTCATATCCAAATGAAGTTAACTGAAGTAGATGGGGCTGCAAACATTTATTTTAGGAATTAAATAATATTAGGCTTTGATTAGCAGAAATTGTGCCCAGGCAGGGCAAGACAATATTTGTATGCAAATTCGGAAAAACAAAACCGCGTTGGCTGAAAATGCTAAACAGGGACACAGTAATAATTCTTTTCAATCAGCCCAAAGACAAATGCAAAAATCTCTCGCTAAACAAGAAAATAATTGTCATTAGTATTTGCAACATCATTTGATTTGAATGTATTTTGAATTACAGATGAAGTTAACCTGCAGACGTACCTGTTTCCTCAGTGTGTGTGTGGGAGGAGGCTCTTCCTTTGTGCCCCCCCCCACCACCACCACCACCCACTGTCCTGCTGTCCCAGACACAAACCTTCAGCCACCACGACACACAGAGGAAAACACAGTGATGCTGCTTTCGACCGGTTCACCTTTCGTTCTCGTTCACCAGATCCATTTATGACTTTCTCAGTCAAATCCGGAGCATCTTTTCAGAGTGTGGTCATGACAATCGTTCTGATTAGGAAGGCAGGATGTGCTTATGCAAACAGTCTCTGGTGAATCGTGTTCTGTTTGCTTCTTTCCCCCCTTGAAACATTAAGAAACTTAATATTTGTTGTTAACATCAATTAGGCATTAATTACCTACTGTCTTGTAAACAGCGCTCTGAACACAGACCAAAGGCTCGTGCGTCACTGTTTAGTGTTTACACTGAGCAAGCATTTGTAGCTGGCATCTCTCTTCCTGTGAAGTGCCCTTGGAACCAAGCCTTTTATATCTCAATTAAAGTGCTTTCCCTGTGCTGCCATGCTCTGAGCGCGGCCATTATCACCATGGCTCCCAACTGTCTAATTATGCCCACTCCCAACATCACCCCCCTCCCCCTCCAAACCCTACACCGCGCCCACGCTGCTCTATCTTGGACCTTAGCAAGCTCACCTCAGCCTCCTTGCAGCCAATCAGAGAGCAGTGTATGTCATCATTAGAGCATGGGTTCGGCCGCGTGGCGCTGGGTGTCTCCACGGGAGGCATTGATGAAATACCCCGGGGGAGACCTGGCACAGCAAGGATGCTGCTAAACCCTGAACTGCCTGTCAGCAGCACTTTGTCTGAACATGATAAGTTCCTGTTAGGAGGCAGAGCTGCCACGGTAGAGCCCATGCCCCCTGCGATGAACAGCAGCTTAGACCTCTGAAAAGTAGCCTCATATTTCCCAGCAGCCTCTGGTGTGTGTGATGACAGTCGCCGTTCTACAAACCGCGATGCTGACAGAAAAAAACTCTGCAGAATTATGACTCATCATTCATTCATTACTGTGCCTGGAGTTCACCGGGAGCTCGGGACAGTGGTTCAGCCCCGTACAGCACACACGCTTTAGTGACAATTACATGAACAAATCAGCCAAGTCTAACAATAACCTGATCCTACCACTGTTGTCTGCGCAGCCCCAGCTCATGGAGCTTATTGCTCTGTGCCATTGATCTCCAAAGCAAAAACACATTAACGAGACAAACTTTCGCACTTGGAAACATGTTCCTTAATTTCTTAAACGTGGGCGGGGTGGTTTATTTTGACACACCAGAGCACCAAATGAGTATTAGTGCGATGCTGAAAGTACTTCTGACAAATGTTTGAGTGACAGTCTTTACAAAAAAAGCACACAGCTGTTTTAGGAAAATAATAAGCCTCTGTTTAGAGATGAAGCCATATGTTTGTGACACATTTTTTCAAAGTCAGTAAGGAACAAAGGGGACCTGGGGCTGAGAGCCACAGACAGGGTGGGGAAGGTGGGAAATACTGAGAAAAGAACGAACACATTGTTGGTTTTAGTCTTTTTATCCGTTTTGTTGACAAAAACAAAAATACAGACTAATGCCAGCCTATAATGACAAACTCTTATTCGTCCTACAGCTTCATTCCTCCAAGACAGAGTGATGGAGAGCAGCGGTGAGACATCGAACTTCAGACCCCTCATTTTACACTCAATTCATTTCAAATGGAAAGAAATGAGCTGCTATTGTTCCCCAGACGTGTTTTTGGATGTCAGAGGTGGGAAATCATTTTAACCCCTTAGTATACGTTTGTCTAAAAAAATGATTTGCTAAAGGTTTGCGTGACTAATGTCAATAAGTGAACAGCAAAGAGTCACTGGAGTGTAGAGCAACACTCACAGGTTACAGATGAAACAGTTCCTGCTCATGATAACCCCGAGTCTTCCTCCAGAGAGAGACAGAAATATGAATCGGCTCGGTGACTCACAGCTTTCCATAGGCAGTGTGGCGGCTTAATGGAAAATATGGGAAAGAATAGAACTGCCAAGTGACAAGTCCAGGGAAGTATAGAGCTACAAACAAAGAGCACCTGTTCTGCATAGAGAGCACAAATGAGACTTCGCTATCATAAATCATGCACCTATAGCGGACAGGTACCTACTCATATTTAGACTCTGGGGGCAGACAGAGACTGTGGGAGCACAGGAAGACTGTTTGTGTAATAAGTTGCCATCCGTCTATAACAGATTAAACCTTACAACATGCCTCTGACATATCGAAGGTAGAAAACGAATGAATGAAGCTCTTGTAGGAGCAGTAAACGGTAAAAGAATTATAAGTTGTGTCATTTTACATCCTTTACTGTGCAGAGTGTGACATTAAACCGGGAACGACAGGATCCAGTCACTGAAGGATAAAGGAGGTGAAAATCTGCTCTTAAAAAAAATCTCATGGGTCCAACGACGTTTAGGTGTTTCAGATGAACAGATGTGTGACTCCTTCCCGGTGCTCACGGATCCTCTTTTTAATTTATTTAGCAGCATGCTTCGCAGCGTTATCATCTTGGTATATGGGAACATGAGGGAACAGCATTTGCACCACAGGGTGCACTCGGTTCTGTAAAATAGCTCCATATTCCTTGGCTGTTATGCAATCATGCGGAGCAATCATCAGATCTAATGATCCCCAGGAGATGGCTGCCTCTACTATTACAGCTCCGCTGCCATGTTTAACAGTCGGCAGCAGACATTGTGGGCTGAAAGCATCGTTTAGCTTTCCTCAGAATCTAAAGAGGGTGAACGATGACTCATTAGATGATATTGTTTATCACTGTTGCTCAGGGTCCAGGCTCACAGCAGATCATATACCTTTATTTGTTGGCCTTGGATACAATGTGCTTTCCAGCAGCAGCCAAAAACACCAGCTTAGTGAGAGTCTACAGCTTCTGTGTTTCTTTAATAATCGGAGGCTGCATCTGGTTAAGTGCCTTCAGTCTACCTTTGTTAGTGACTTTCAAACTTTCTCCTCACGCAGGCCGACTGGTGTAATGTTTACAACTAGTTTTAATCAACACGTTCTTCGGCCTACCAGTAACTCATTGTTTCTCAGCCTACATTAGTGTGGCTCACCCTCGTCTTTCAAATGATGATTTAGTTATTAATGTGGCATTTCTGTGCCAAAAGTGTCAGCAAAGAACTTCAATCTAAAACCATTAAACTTACTTCATCATTGATTTATTTTATCAAAGATTACTTTGAGCTGCTGTGATTGTGCTGAGCTACAGCGGTGCCATAATTCTTGGTGATTATTCATAAATGCTGCCCTGAGAATGGCCTTGATATTATGAATAACTAAAATCCTTCGATTTAACCTTGTATGTCACAGGGCCCACGCTTATTGAACTCTTGATCATATAACACGAGATGTACAAGAACAGTCTTCTGTGGCAGACTCCATTAATATCACCTCTCTCACCTCTTTTCTCTGACGCTTTTCTTGCTGCAGAAAATTACATTCCTTCTTTTCTTAGAATAGATGACTATTGATCATTTTGGGTTTTTTTGAAGTAAATTGTTCACTGTAATAGAAGAGAGTTAATCTGACTTTGATTAAACTGTGTTTGTCCACATGTGGAAATAAGAAAGTTTTCATGATGCAAAGAAAACTGTTCATGATTTGGTCTTTTAGACTTGTGGAGTGTGTGAAAGCCACTGGTGCTGCTTCAGCTTCAGCTCACATCTCAGTCTTTGTCTTTCTCAAAAATGTTTCCACGATCAGTTACATTACTGTAGGACTCAGGTCGGATCAGCACGGGACAACTTTGAATCCCCTGGTTGGCCTCAGCCGCCGTTTTGGTGACTGAAGTGTTAGAAAGAAAAATAACTCACCAACAGGGAGTTGAAATTTAAGGTCACGCTTAGGCTTTAAATCACCCCGGTGTGAAACTGCTGAAGGTTCATACTTCCACTCCTCTGATTGTCCTCTTGTTAATGATTTCTGGTACATCTGACATTATATTTAAGAAGAAACCATATTTTGGGATTATAATCTTCAGCACTGCTCCTCAGCTCACTGCAGCTGCTTAACGAAGTGTGTTTCTCTTCGTTGGATTTCAGACTCTGCCCCCCCCCTCCTCCTTTTCACACTAGATTTGGATTAATTTTATTTCATTTTATTAAACATATCAGTCTAGTCTGATACTATGTCTGGATTATATTGGAGATGATGGTGCCAAAGTTCTTGGGGTCGGACTAGTGTGGTCTGAGGTCTCTGAGAACATTGGTGAACATTGTCTTTGTGTTGAAATACTGCTTTACCCCATTATTACATTAACCTGCTTCACCTATTCGTAGAAACCATCTGTCCTGGTATTCTTTTATTAGTCTACGTGCAGAATGTGTGTTTTGTTGGGTAATCTGGAAAAGAGGGGACATATTTCTGCTATGTTCTCTTCACCTTCACTGTCTGACCCCTTTGAAATCAACACATAAACATACTCCAAGGGTGGGAAGGTGTTAAAAGGAATGTGGTACAGTGACACTTTCAGTGCAGTAAAAGTGAAAATTGACACAAATCCAAGCGCTCATTCTCCGGAAGAATCACCAACAACAAACTACTTAACTAACACAGTGTTTCTCCTTTACGCTACATGCTACGTTACACCAGCACAGGCCGACAGCTGTCAGTGAGCGCTGACACATCCTGTCGCCCTGTAGCCTCAGCGAGGTCGCCTGCACACTGCAGACACACAGCATCGTTAAAAGTCCATCCATCTGCAGACTGTCGCTGTGAATCACTGAGGAAGGAGAGAGACTGTAGAGACGTTACAGACGAGCGAATTGTTCATCTTATAAGAGCTCAAAATAGAGCCTGAGTTAGTATTTTAATCAATGCAGGGATTTCTGTCGTTTTACACATATTTATCGTCGTTTAGTTAATGAAGTAAATTTGTTTTGAAGTTATTGCATGACGCCCTGTAACGTTTAATCTCTAAATGTCATTCTTTCAATTATTCTAATCACAATGTGTGATAAAGTCTGATTCCAGGTTAATGTTTCTGTTCCGTTTGTGCAGATTTGTGCTGAATGTAATCATTACTCCTACTCTGTTTTTCTACTTTTCTAATTTCATCACATCTGTCAAACGGCTTACGGGTTTGTCATTAAATAAAACAGCGTGGCACTTTTTCTGCACTTGCAAATACATGTTATGAGTCACTTAGACAAGTTGATATACAGCTTATTTAATTCAGCGACTCCTTTATTCACTTTCCTCTTACAGCTAAGTGAAGTTCCAGGGTTGTAAGAACGAATATCTAAATTAGTTGGCTGAACTGATAGTAGATTAATTGTCTTGATGGATATTTTATTCAATCAGGAGGCAAAGAGAAGAGAGTGAGTATGAAAAAGAGGGCTTGAAAGAGAGAAAGTAAGAGATGGAGAGGAAAAGCACAATTAAACAGCCAATTATTTAATCTCTATTGTTGTTTGTGACTAATGATGATTGGGAATAGCGCACAATAATTACAAATTCATAGACATGGGAGCAAACAAACTGTATTAACACAGCAGTATATATCTTGTAATCAACAATTAACAGCACAGCTAACCACTGTTTGCTTATCACATAATTCACGTTGCTTCCCGGCGAACTGGTAACAAACTGAGCCGGCTGATGAAAAGAACATGCACTTCATAGCCTTATGCATTACGACTAAATGAAAAAGTTGTAAATCTTTAAGTGTTTATAAAAGCTTGTTAATTCTTGACTTTAATAGTAGTCTCCACTCAGAGATGTATTTCCTCTGCAGAATGCTCCATCTTGTGAGGCCTTGGTTTTTTGGTAATATAGCATCCAGGGGCAGGAGGCAGGGATGGATGACGTGTGTGAGAACATTAATCATATGCACGTGTTTGCAAAATGTTCTCCTTTTGTTTGTGCCGCCGGGCTGCTCTGCCTGCTTTGCTTTTGCTTCTTAGTCAGAGACAAGCCGAGGTGCATCGAAACAAGGGCAGCATGGTACGAAGTCAGCAAGAAGCTCAGATGTTCACAGGTGCACCCGGACATACGTGTGCATCAGTAAGGAGCTGTTTCACACGAGGTAGGACGTATCCAGAAATCCTAACTCTAGATAGATAGATAGGCGAATAAATTGATAGATAGCTCGGATGCGTGTCCACAGCCGTCCCCCTGCCTTCTCACACATGCTGCGAACAGCCTCAGTGATCTGGCTCCCTGCCTCCTGCTGCTGACATGGGTTAACTTTGACATCCTCGTGGTCTCCAAACCCCAGGAGACCATCAGTGTGGCCTCTAACTGATGCCTCTTACGTATGGCACCATTATTGTCTCTCGGCAAGAGGGTTTCATGATCAATACCTTAATGATATCTTGCTGCTTTCTGTGCTCCTGTGCTGTTTCCTCCGCAGGCTCCAAATCATCACCATGAACATAGAAGTCTGTCTGTCCAGTTTTTTTAGCGTCAAGATGGACTGACCAGTAAGCGTGTCAGAGGTGAACACAGAAAAAACAGAAAACGTGCAGCGCTTCAGTAACGTAACAACACGCTGAGGTGCCTCGTACAGACACAAGTGTGGTTGGACAACACGGCTGCTTGTGTTTTCTCCGACATCTTTCTTGTGCCAGCGGAGATTGTTGAGGATGAAGACAGCACCAAGGAAGTTGAAGGAAGTCTTTTCTTTTTCACAAACGCACACCTTGAAAAACCACTACACTGCAAACCGTCAGTCCACTGTGATCGCTGCTCTGTACGAATAAATGTTAACACAGTGACAGGATGAATGATGAATGAGTCTCTGTAATGAGACAGGGGGAAGTTATGAGTCATCTGGATGGGATTCTGTGCGTTAAGCTCAGCGTTGCCCTGTATCACACAGGAAGGGAAAGGAGGTAGTTTGGAGAATCTATTTAAAACATCACAGGTCTGGTGTTGTAGTGGTCCCAGGGTTTCACCATTCAAGAACTCAAGTGCCCGGTGTTATAATGGCGGTTTGGTGTGACAGAGAAAGAGATCGGCTCAGCTCGTCCCACCCTCCCTTATTCTGACTCTTTCTTCTCCTCTGAAGTATTCAGCACTCATCCCTTCCTCTTTTTGACTCATGTGTCGGTCCCAGTGGGGTGCTGTGTAAAGATCACTCTTTGTGATCACTACCTTATTTCCCCTCAGGTGATCTCTCCAGAGGGAAAGAAAAGACTACGTTGGCGTGGCTGTTGTCCTCAGAGGGGAAGAAAGAGAAAGAGACGAGGAAGGAAGCAAAAACGAGGGACCTCTGTCAGTCAGATGTCACTCACTGGTAACTTGTATCTGTCTTCTGTTTGAGAGGCCATGTTTTAAACTGACAGAGAGCCCCATCGACTACTAATCATTAAAGAGAAGCAGGGATTCTTCAACCGTTTCACTTTTATTGTTCTACCTCATTCTCATTCCTCGAGGCATCGCGCTGATAGGACTCGTCAAGACGAGAAAATGAGGAAGCAAACATAAAGTGGAGGCCTCTAATAGTGCTGAGCATTAAAGATGCCGGCAGTGATTAGTGCACTCTGAGTCTGTACACTGAGGAGGGAAACAAGTATGACGTAGGCGTTGCAGTGTGAACGCAGTGTGAGATAATTATCAGGAAAAAATAAATTAACATTACGACCCTGTGGGACTCTTTTTATTCACATCCACACCTTTCTGTCTCTCAACCCTCTCTACTTCTTGTCACATGCTTGCCTGTCATATTGACTTCAACGTCTTCCTGTATCACTTGTCCCCCCCGTGGGGCTGCAGCCACAGAAATACTGTGTTCAACACACTGGAGGAGTTGTTTAGGCTGAGAAGTAAATTCTTTTATCTCTCACTTATTTACTAGAATAACTCTGACCCTAAAAATGATGCATACCATCTAACCTTTGTATTTTGTAACTTTATTAAGACAAGTGAATGAAAATGTATATTTATAAAAAAAATTAATATTTAAGGTAAAATTATATTTAAGGTGAAATTTTTGTTTTTTTTAATCCTGCTTGGAGAAACCGATGTGTCTCCCACCGTTATAATTAGTCGTCAGAACCCAAATATGAATAGTTATGATTGTCTAAACTTTTGCAATCTATCATCTTTTGGGAAAAATCCTGAAGCTGGCAGAGCAAGAAGCACAAAGTGCTATTTTGAGCCCGTTCTGCAATCAGGTGAGTCGGTGCTGCTGCAGAGCAGAACAGGCCCGGTGCTCTCAGGCTCCTTCTGTCCCTGCGCCGCCTGCCTGCTCCCGAGGGCCCACGGAAGAATAATCAGTCATTAACTGGTGCAGGCCCAGCTTCAGCTCCAGAGTGCCGTGTCCCTGGGACGATCAATAGGCCAGGGTAATTAAAGAGCTGGCTGGGGAGGGAGGGGGGCATGTTGCCAGTAAATCCACCGCAGCGACAGGATGCCTGTAGCCAGAATGACTACAGCACTGACACTGAGAATGCCACTAAGGGAGGGTGACTGACCACACACACAAGGAACAAACACATGCACACAAACACTTAAAGTCCAAACATGTTGCAGACTAGCAGGGCCTGAAAACTGGCTCACACGTTAAAATACGGCCACGCTGAAAACTTGTGTGCATTGTAAGGCTGTTGTGTAATTCCTAGACTAGTTTGGCTTTATTGGAGAGTCCTATTGTCATGTGCAAATTGGCATAGATGATAGTAATTACTGTGATTTAGTGTTCTATGCTGTGCCCAAACACCAGAGGATTAATCGCGTCTTCTTGTGTATCCAAGTGGAGACACAAATCTATTGAGCTGTCAGGACACATGGTGATTTAATTTCTCTAAGCTGCTTTTAGCGAGAGCAATGTTTTATTGTGGAAAAGGTAGCGTCAAGGTAAGCTGCACGAGCATGAGCCTTATTGCTTTTCACATCCAAAACAACATGGATGGATTCTCTTTATACACTCTGAATGAAGTTGCTCAGATGTGAGTCCAATAAAGAGATGAAAGAATTACCACAGAAGATCCTGTGGGACGGACTGATGTGAATGATGTTGTTTCGCTGTTAGCTTGCAGAGGTAAAATGTGTTTTCGCAGAGTAAAGTTCACTGTGTGCCCTAAATCCCCGAGCATTTGCAGGCTCTGCTGTTTTGTTTTTTTAACCTGATGCATTAGCAGCCCGTAGTTTATTCTAATAAGGACATAGAGGTCTTGTGTTGTTGTCAACCCTCGCAGACTTTTTAAATCCACCTCTTTACATTATAGTGCCTCTATTCACTGTATGTAACCTGCGATACACACTGCAAAGCAAGTACGCAGATAAGCGGCGTACACACTCTCTGTACGCTGTAGCTACAGACACGACGCTACATGTTTACTGATGAATAATTAACTCACACATCTGGTGATGTATCATTTTCCATGTCAAGACCATTAACAGAAAGTCTCTGCTGTAAAAAGTGAGTTAGCGAGTCATTTGTCACAGGAAGGTGTCAGTCAGCATCGACAGAAATACAATGAAGGGAGCTTCCTTAATTTGTGCAATTAAGGAAGCTACAGAAAACAGAATAACACTCATTTAAACAGTCATGTAAGATAAGATAAGATCAATTTAAGATAAGATCAACTTTATTAATCCAGAAGGAAATTGTGGTAGAATTAGTTTTTGTCATTATTATTATCATTATTTCATTATTTATCATTATTATCGAATCCCAAGAAGCAGCTGAAGCCTCGTTTAGAGCTCCACATTTTCAAACAGATACCAGATGTTGTCAGGGGCAACATGGCGGTGTCATGGCAACGTTAAATAAAAATATTGATTTTTAATTGTGTTCAATTCAAAAGTGTCTTCATGAAATGTAAACAGATATAATTTTGTTAAAAATGCCGCATCATTAGTTTAAAATGTGGTAAGATTTATTTAAAAATATGAAAGTTGATTTTTCTTAAACATTACTTAACTGATAACTTTTACAAACATAGTTGATGATGTGTTTAAAGGCTCTTTGTCAGTGGGCAGTGAAAATGGAACATTTGTTTTATGAAATGTTGTAGAAGTGATCATCTGAAAATTTAAACAATTGCTGAGATTAATAGAAATTAAATGTGTAATGTTGATTTTATCTGTTTCCCACCTTGTTAAGTCATTGTTGATAATTATTGTGAGAAATCACTAACGTGATCAGTGTCTTCACATAGATGAGTATCATTAATCATTAATAATAATATATAACTAAAGACAAACTGAGCTCATTTGTTATTTCAGAGGAGTGTGACAAACTGGTAGCCCTTCGTCTGACTCAGTACCATGAAGTAGCTCTCAGTTTCTAAAAGGTTGGTGACAGCTGGTTTATATAGATTTGAAAATGACAATATCTTAAAAATAAAAGAATTAGTTTAGATCAGGGGTCACCAACACGGTGCCCGCGGGCACCAGGTCCCCCCAAGGACCACATGAGTCGCCCCCCGCAGGCCTGTTCTAAAAATAGAACTCACCAGTGAGCTGCGTCTAAAATTTAATTTTCTGTTGCTATTCTTTTTTTAATCACACTTGCATTTATATAGATCTGAAAATGACAATATCTTAAAAATAAAAGAATTAGTTTAGATAGTTTTAGGTGAACTCTGACCTCTTCGAGTTCAAAGGTCAAAGTTCAAAGGTCAGTGTTGTGCGCATGACAGAACTTTGGCGCTCGTGCAGAGTAAGCTAGCGGGCGCAGCGGAGATGGAGAGCTGAATGCGGTTTCTAACCCAAAAAACATGGCAGAAAAAAGAAAGAAAGCTCATCATTTTCACAGTGAATGGGAGGAAGAGTTCTTTGTTACTGCTGTGAAAGAAAACTGCGTGTGTCTCATTTGCGGGGCGACGACAAAGCGGCTCAATGTGGAGAGACGCTTCACTACGGGTCACAGAGCTAGCATGCTAACTGCCATGCTAGCTAGCATGCTAACTGCCCACCGGGAAGCTACGGGCAGAAACAGCCCGTGAGCTGAAGGCAGCTTTGGGTAAGCAGCAGTCTGTTTTCACCAGGCCGGAGGAAAAATCCCAACAAGCAGCCGAAGCCTCGTTTAGAGCTCCACATTTTCAAACAGATACCAGATGTTGTCAGGGGCAACATGGCGGTGTCATGGCAACGTTAAATAAAAATATTGATTTTTAATTGTGTTCAATTCAAAAGTGTGTTCATGAAATGTAAACAGATATCATTTTGTTAAAAATGCCGCAGATTTGTTCACTAGTTTAAAATGTGGTAAGATTTATTTAAAATGATCAAAGTTGACTTTTCTTTAACATTACTTAATTGCTAACTTTTACAAACATAGTTGATGATGTGTTTAAAGGCTCTTTGTCAGTGGGCAGTGAAAATGGAACATTTGTTCTGTGGATATTCAGTTGACTGGTCTGTCCATCAGAACAATCATTGCTCACACACATCCATCATTTTGGGGGATGCTGGGTAACATTCATTCACACCAAATAATTGAAAAGACTATTTTTCATTGTTTTAGTCCGTTCCTCCATCTAACATATTAGTCCAACAAGTCATGACCTGCTTTCATTGAAATTTACTGTGAATATTCATCAAGCCAAGATGTTAACTCTTGATAATTGTCGACCTTTCCTCTGCCATCATTATCAAGTTTCCACTTGGACCAGAAATTTAAACTTTTAATGTGTAAATTGCCATGAAAATGACTGATCACATTCATGACGCCCGGAGGGAGAACCCTCTGAATCTGATGATTAGATGATGCTTTGTAGCCATCTAAGGTCAAACTTTAATCATGTAAAACTTTTGATTAATAAACACTGAAGCTTTCCTGTTGTTAACACACAGTCGGTCTGTTGGACCTGAGTTTGCTCCAGTTTCCTCGTACCTTCACACAGTTGAAGCTGCACTGTCTCTGTAAGACGATACTGTCTTTCCTCAGAGTGAAAATAGCTAAGCTGTCGCCGGCTCCCCGTGATGGCTGCCGAGTGTTTCGGCAAAGACCTAAATGTGTGGGCCTATTGATCAGGAGGCTTTCACTTCCTAATGGGGCTCTTTATTAGTGCTTATTAGAGGCAGTTACACTGGAGAGGTCACCTTCTTAATGCATTCACATCACTTGTTGTTTGCTGCTAATTCCAAATAGACTCAAAGAGGTTTTCAGTAACATAAACACACCATGAATTCTTACATTCAGACCTCTTCCTTCCTGTTTTTCTAATTTTAACATTTACATCGGATTTTCAACCACAGAGACCGAGATTTCACAAGAAATGCAACACCAAGTGTTTTAATTAGCAGTGTATGTTATTAACACAACACACTGAACATATGCCAGCGACTCACCAAACACTCTGTGCTTGTTGTTCTCCTGGTGCACGATTCAAATGGTACATGGTGTTTACTTCTAGACCTTTCTAGTCTTTTCAGCCACTCAAAGCGCTCTGACACTTCATCCATTCACACATGAGGAGTATGTTGGCAGGGGCTTTTCTTTCACACATATTCACACACCAAAGCTGTGCTTCGGGGTAAGTTGGGGTGTCAGTGTTGCCCAAGAAGACTTCGACATGCAGACCGGAGGAGCGGGGGGTCGAACCACCGACCCTCTAAATGATGGACGACCAGCTCTACAACACTTGAAGTCAGTTGGAGAGAAATAAATACTTTGTGCAACAGGTTTCAAACCATACAAGCACTTATAGTAATATAATCAACCCTGTTCCAGGCTTCGGACAGAGTGAGATTAAGTGCAGCACAAGTGGCATACAGTGAACAAACTCAAGCCCCAGTAGAAAGGGCTGTGTGGCTGTCTGGGGGAGAGGTCACGCCACTTCTGCCCATTTATGCTTGATATAACTTTCACACAGGCCAGTGTACTGTTGGAGGCCCCTCAGCCTCCCTGACCTCTACAGATAGCAGCGTGTTTGAGTGTTTGTGTGTCGGGTTATTGCTATAAGACGATGTGTGTCTCACCTCAACACAAGATAGTGGCTTATCTCCCCAAAGATTAATTAAAATCCTGGAGGGATGACACACACACACACACACATATATATATATGGGTAAATCCATACTCCAAGGTGTTTACAACATTTGTTTGAAACCCTCCTGTGGGGCAACTTACACGACCTGCAGCAGAAGAACACACAGAGTGAAGAGCTTCTAATCTAATACGTGCTTTTGTCCTTTTCAGGCTATTGAACTCCAAATTATTCCCAGTGAACTTGCGGTGTTTATTAAAAATAACTGTGTCTCTAATGACCTGCCATCCTGAGGCCTTTCCAGACACTGAACCTGATCCTCGGGGCTGGTGGGGTCGCCCCTCCCTCGGACACTGTCCCGCCTGCTCCCCTGAGCATATTGAATATTTGATTTATTGATCCAACCAATGTTCTTTCCATTAAGACGTACAGGAAAACTTTGCACACTGCTGTAAGGAGGCAGTAAACGGGAAGAGGGGGGGGGGGGCAGGATAAGCCTATTGATTTTGTGGACTGTGACTCTGATCACTTTGAACAGCCTGAGATCGACAAGCCGTCCCCAGATGGAGCAAAACCTTGATCTGGCAAAGAGGAAAGCAGCCGACTGGCGTGTCCATCAGGAGCAAACATTCCACAACTCGACAAAAACAAGAGAGGGTATTAACTGCAACGGCCATCGATCGGTCAGCACCGCACACCGTCAGACAGACAAGCCGGCCCATTCGATTTGTCCGGAGACAGACCCAGGGCTACAGTGAGGAACTGCAAACGGCAATAAGCACAGCGCAGGTCAACACAACATCTTCAGTCCCAACACATTTTTGTAGTGTGCTGCGAATCAGGTGAGGGGGAGAAAGAGAGGAACAATAAGGGAATAAAGGAGAAAAATTCAGAGCTCCGAAGGGAATTGATGTTAGCAGTGTCATTAACAGCCCTGCCAGAGATTTCCTCCTGGCTTTACTGCCCACTGTGCACCAAGGGTCATTCTTTCCAGACAGATCTGCGAGCAGGAGGGACGTATATTAAGAGCTTAGCGGTAGCTTTATTCTGTCGTGTTTGGCAGAATCTCACAGGTGGGGGTCAGCATAAACAACACAGCACACGTTAGAAGCTGCTCGACGGTCCAGAGATGCTGTGGATTCTTTGCTTTGTTCAGCTCATGCAACACGCTGTAAAAATACACAATGCAAGTTCCCAAGAGATATCGTTTGTGTAAAGAATGAACCAGAGCCCAGTCTAAACACAGCTGCATGGTGCTGCTTTGTTTAATGCTATCAGGTGAACTAAGTATAATCCATTTCTTTTACAGCACAGTTTTATGATTTTTTAACATTTGCGCGTAATTAGGAGTCTATTAAAAGCCCATTTTAAATATTTTAGATAGCTGAATTTGTTTTCTTTTTAAATAAATTGTGATGAAGCTGTTGGAAATAGACACAGTGTCTTAATTGATTGACTAGACTGCAGATATAGAAACTAGAAAGATGAGGTTGGTTGTCTGTAGCTGTTTCCCAGCCATATAAAGAAAGCAGCTCTTAGCATTTAGCATGTAGCAGTGTCAGTCAGTCAACATGTTACTGGATGGGAAGCCGTGAAATTTGTCCCCAACAGAGAATTTTTATGGTTTAATCTCCTTTGTGAAGTCTTGTCCGTCATCCTATCATGTTTTTTTTGCTGCTCATTGATCCATAGTGTCGTTTGTGATTTTTGCTTCTGTTTTTCATGAAAATTCAAAAGACCTGAAGCACAAAACCAAGCTGCTCCCACAAATCACCTCTTTTCCTCTTCTAGATGCTCAGTGAGGGAGTGAGGTCGGGCCATGCGGTGATGCTGACAGCATATGTTGGTGCAGACTGAGGAGACAGGCTGAAGAAACAGCCCGTACGGGGCAGATAAGCTCACTGCAAACACACAACACTGAACAGCACTGCTAAGAAATCTCTCAGAGTCGTCATACGTTCTGTGTTTTACCTGGAAAAGCAGTTTTGAGTCATTTTTTAATGACAGGTTGTGTTTATTGTTCATAGAAATGATCATTTGACGGATTATTTGCCATGTCTGTCTTTTTCAGGTGAAGTGTCAGATGTGGAGTAGGGAAGATGGTAACAGATGTTTCTTTTGTCCTCCTACTGTGTCCGTCTTTGGCCCTGCTGCTAATGTGCTCACACTGTGTGTGTTACAACAATTATTAAGGCGTGTATGGCATTAGTGCCTTCATCCCAGAACAGTGGAGATCAACGGTGCCGCTGGGCTCCGAAAGGCTCCGTCCCATCTGAGCTGCTCCGTCCCTGCAGAGACTCCCCCCACAGAGCTGCTCCGTCCCGCTGGATGGAGCCACGGCGACCTGCTCCATTTATTTTATTCCTTACTATTACGTTTATCATCAGAGGCTTATGTGTCCCCATATAGGTTTATTACAGTCAGTCACTGCAACATGTAGATGATACGATATGATGGACTTTGTTGTAAAATGTTTGATGAAATTGAGAATTAACTTTTTTTTATGGAGATAAACAACATGATGTTTGCAATTCTATATTAACCAGGACACGACTTACATTTTCAATACAAACAAGAATAATAAAAACAGAACACATGAGTATCTGTCTGTAACATCATCTTTTAAAATGATGTTCATCTGTAACGTATCACTTTGGTCCCGACCCTCGACAGACAGACAGACACACTGGCAGACAGACAGACACACTGGCAGACAGACAGACAGACAGGACCTGCTGGAAACGACAGCCACTCTTGTGAAAATGCACAGCCGGGGGCACTTGAGAGCACTTTGGAGGCACAGTGTTTTTTCTGCTGAGAATCTGTGGTTGCTATGATATGGAATATCTGTGGAGGTAAATATGTGGAGACACGGTGCAGCCTGTGCCCTGCATTATTTCTCATGTTGATATTGTTGTAGTCTGGGAACATCGTGTGGTGCAGACACAGATATTCAGAGAACACAAGTGTTTTTCCAAGCAGTTCTATGTAAAATTAGAAATTCAGAACCTCCATGTAGCCTCAATGTGACGATCCTTTATTTCAGAACCACGTTTCCACGTCACTGCGGCGATCCAGCCGAGAGACTGGCGGTCGATTCGGGCACCTCAGATCGAATCATGGAATCGTCGAAGTACTTGGATCATCTCTAGACATTAAAGGTTCCTACATTCATCCTCCTACTGTGCATGTGCTGACTTTGAGTGAAATACTGTGACAACCATTGGATGGATCGTCATGAAATACAGATAAACATGCACATTTAAGCACATTTACATTTAGTGTATTTGTATCCGCTGGAAACCATGTTGGTATTCGTTCTGTTTCACCTCATATTACGGGATTGATTAATCAAGTCCACATGAATGATGTCACCACCTGCATTTTGAGAAATGTTTGGGTGAGTCTAGTGACAGATTGACGCAGAGTCAATCTAAAGAATGGACAAGAAAGGTGATTGAAATTCATTGGTTTTGAATGGCTGTAATTTCTGTCCAGGTCAGAATATGCCAATTGCCACGAGTACAGAACATTTCCCAAACCTGCAATTAAACAGGGAGCACATAAATCACCGGAAGAGGACGAGTGACGGACGGGGACTTTCTAATCACAGGCATTCAGCCGCAGAAGAATCGATTTTTATTCAAATTAGACGGACCTGAGGGCAATGCAATGTAGGATTTTCTTAATTTTTCTTTTTCCCCAAATATGTCTTTATGCACATGATAATGGAGAACTGTGAATCAGCCCATCATCTGTACGTCTCTCCGTCTATCTGTCCATCATAAACAATAGTGGCCGGATGCATCACTCGGGCTTTGACGTGTCTTCAAGAACAAAAAATGGCCTGTTGTCTGTTCGTGATTCTCGATATCTCACATGCTAATGATCAGACTTTTAAAATAATAGATCATTTATTTTCCTTTCTGCTGTTTTTCAGTGTTTCAAATCTACACTAATGGCACCAAGAATGAGTTTACACTCCACAAAACTTACTTTTTTCAGTATTTAATTTCTCCTTTAAAACGTCCCTGAGTCATTTCTTGTAAATACAACAAACTGATGATTAACCTCTCTTGTGCTCTGCTTGTGCTCTCAGACTGTAGAAGTTATTCTAAACCCATCTTGGCCAAATCCTCATTGTGTGCACTTCAGTACATAAATGTCTGTGACAGATCAGAGACACACACACGTTCACATCCGAACAGGTAGCGGGCTCTAACTCCCATCGCACACAGCCATTATTCCTGGTGTAATTTAAGACAGCCCTTTGTAACATGGTAATTATGGCAGATGGGAAGATTTTCACATTACGGTAATCTAGAATTGCTGACAGGTCGCTGGGTTTCTACGGTGAGAGCGAAGAGGTCTGTGAACAGATTAACGGGACAATCTTTTATGTTTTATCTCCGAGACGCATGCGGAGAATGGAGATGGTCAGGTTGCCTTTAAATCACAGAGTCAATTACCTTGTCCATATGGGACAGCGGTGATTTGTATATTAAAGACGGTGGAGTTGAGAGCGAGGGGGCTGTATCAAAGGGGCTCCCTGAGCTATCTTGGGTCCCCGAAGGCCGTACTTATGAACACCTGACTGACTCTGATTTGGTGCTGAGCTTGTTGCGATAGCTTTGGCAGCGGTTGTTAGATGAGACGGACGACGGAGCACCTGGTCCAAGAACAGCCGTAACATCTCCAGGGATTCTCATAATTAGCATCTGATTCACATCATAACACCTCTGGAAACACTGTTGTGTCTGGTATTACAACAGCACCAGTGTTTAATGCTTTAAGATATATTCATGTGCTGCGTGTGTGTCAAACAAATGAAAGAAATCAGTAGCATGTGGTGGGCCTGTTGGAAATCCCACCATGATACAGACAGGTGACACTGTATGTAGGCGCAGTAGGTGTGATGCTACACTTCTTACATTCTCAGCATGGGTTTCTTGAATTTGTACAATTCAGTTTTATGTTTAATTTCTGTTTCACGTCGTTTGAAAAACCAGGTGAACCAGGAAAACTAAACAATCAACTGAATTCTTTGAGTAAACGTATGAGATGATGAGTCAGTAGGTCAGTTCTGTTAGCGTGTGGTGTTAAACAAAGATAAGCACAACCAAACCAAACCAAACCAAACAACCAAAGGGAAACATGTGGTGCCATGAAGAGAAGAGTGGACACAGCTGAGCCTGAATGCAGTCTGGAGGGACTGACCAGGTGCATCCAGTTGCACTAATGTAAACTCCGCCTACCTGATCAGCACCTGAAGGGAGACACACACCACAAACAGCAGCCCAGGCCAGGTGTGTGTGTGTGTGTTCATAATATGACAAAATGTATTTATAGCAATAAAAATGTTCCATAACTGAGATTTAAAAAGGTGAAAAATGGACGTTTTAATGTCCAACCTGCACCTTTTCTATTTTGGCTCATTCTCGTGTTTTTGGCCAAAGAGCCACAGAAAAGTTAGTGACTGGTATTGGAGCTAAGAGGAGAGTGAATAAAATCACAAGGTGAACAAAATCCTGATTAATGCTAATTAATGTTAGACATGTAAAATAGGAAACTGCATGTTTACTACATCAATATGCCAATGTGGTCACAACGTGTGTCCACTGTGTGTAGCAGATACATGCGATGATGCAAAAACTGATTTACTTTAGGAAAACAAGGCTGCATGTCAGAAATGTCATTTGAAAATCTAATATATCCATCAAATAATATGTACGACACCAGGAGCTTCGATGACTGACAACATGTGTGAGAGTTATGGATGACAAAATAACAACTGAATGACTCCTCTTCTACATTTAAATGGATTATATCTAATAAACTTTTAGACCTCTTGCTTATTTGAAAGATACTTCATGTTTAATCAAACTATTCAAATGAAGTTCCAGATGTGTATATGTGTACATTTGTCTGTACATTAAGAACAGAAATCCGTTAGTGTTTGTTGAAAAAAAGACATTTTCAGTTTGCCGACCGGAGCCGACTGACAGGGTTGACATGTTTTCCTCTAATAAAAGGAGATTCAAGTTAATTGATTCTGCTGCATGAAAGTTGAGCAGTTGACATAAACGTCATTGAGAACGACCTTTAACTTTGTTTTTACACAACAGTCTATTACGTTTTGACACACGGCTGTTTTTTTATGGTGCGATCAGACGGGATCATCTGCCGACCGTCACAACTTCAACTGACTCGCAAGAACAAAGACGCAGAAAAACCAGCTTGAAATAGTCGGTTTTAATCCTGACGGCCGCCCATTTATCCAGAGACGAAGCTTTATCATTGTGGTAATGCACATTCTGCCGATGTCGTCACAGATTTTATATAGTCTCACAAACACACACATCATAAACAACGAAGCTCATATATTGTGTGCAATCTTCTCTGTATTAGCACCTTGATGCAGGTTGGTTAAAATGACCCAGTGAGGCTCCAGACAGCAGTGGATAATCCAAGTGATCAAAGGGTCTTAATGCAATATGAGGTTTTTTTAAAGGTCAGCTGAAGATCTGCCATTTCTTATAAGTCCTGTGCTCTCTTCTGGCCTGCCAGCCATTAAAGGTCACATCATACCACTCTCCTGCAGACAAAAAGATGGCAAAGGGCTCTGTGTGGAGGGGACCATTCTTCATCTAACAAGGGCCACGAGAGCGGACACTTCTATTAGACTACATACTGTCAAATTCACAGCAAGCTCTCTCAACGCTGCAGACACAAAGGTTTGTCCTGCAGCCCCAGAAATAATTAAAGTCACCGCAGTCTGAGAGGCAGCTCTGAATTCCAGCATAGTGTTTCACTAAATGATGCCGTGATTACCTTTCGCCTGTATTCTTAAAGAAAGTAAATGACATCAGCTGAAAATAAATGCAGCTGTTCTGATCTTTTTTTTATAAGACATGTAAAGGATAACGTTAGCACAGGGGCACCATGTAGATCATGTTTAGAGCATTGTTAGTATATGTACATGTTCAGATGTGTAAGTCATAACATGCTGTAAACGACATAGAATATAGATTATATAGAGTATTTCTGTATGTTTGTCTGTCGCTCTTAGGGCTGTAGATGTAAACGTGTTCGTGTATGATGCAGAACAGCAGCAGAATAACAAGAGTGCTTTAGTTTTGGACATTTTCATTTTACTCCATTGGAGCAGGGACAAACATTTTAGCTGATAAAGAAATGAATTGAACTTTATGACTATTTTGTGGCTTGTGGGAACCCAGCAGCAAACAAACAAAGCCCACGTACGAGGAGATGTACTTCTGTGGTTTAGCACTGTAAACACTAGCCGGTCGACCTCTGGTCCTTCTTATGGCAGTGTTTTTTTCTGTCTTTATTGTGTTATGGAAGAAAAAGTTAAAGCTTTGTCGTGTCTAATTGCTGAATCTCTCTTAGTACCACAAGAGGAAATAATAGGAGCCTTCCAGGAGAGGTCTGTCCTAGATTCAACCCTCGTTATCAATTTCTTCAGTTCAGTAAATTCCAGGAGATATTTTGTGACGAGTGTTGTTAGTCGCTCGTCTGGAGTGCCCTCTTCCTCTCAAACTAGTGCTGGACAAAGCCGTCTCAGTGATCCCCTGACCCTGAAGTATCAGCAGAAAGTATTCAGCACGTAGACTGTAGGTGGTCAGAAGGCCGTGGCTGCTGTCAGCTCAGGAAATGTATCTGTGCCTCTTAACAATAGCCTTTTTCTCCCTGCATCCATTATAGTTTATGATTAGTACAGAATTAGAGTTGCTTTCGGTTCTCAGGTCATCAAACCCTGAATCGTCCTGCTCAGTCTGTCCTGGTAATATCTTAATGTGACGTTAAATCACCTACAAATGTCCCGTTATCAGTGCTAAGTGGTCAAACTAGGAGTGTAACTGGGTTTAGTGCATTCAGTGAGACATTCAGTGACCAAAACATGCTGCAGCTCTGCAGCTGTACGGCTCTCAAAGACGAAAGGAAACAAAAATTCAGCACATTCAGGAAAACAGGAGAAACCAGGGGAGACATTTCTGACGAAGCTGAGTAACAAAAGTAATGATACATGAAAAAATGTTTAATATGAAGAGAAAAAACTGATTTTTCATTTGGAACAATTTTTCAAGTAACTTGCCAAACACTGACAATAAAATCAATCACTAAAGTATGTGAATGTGTTTTAGATAAATAGTGCCCTCTCTCCCCCTGTGTGTGTGTGTGTGTGTGTGTGTGTGTGTGTGTGTGTGTGTGTCACTGTACTTGCTATAACAGAGCCATGGAGACGGCAAGCTCACTTTCCCAGCTAATGATTTGAGTGGGGCGTAATTAGTCATTGACAGCTGCAGCAGGACGTTTGTCATCAGTGAAAGGGCGGAGTGAGGAGTGACATCCATGAATAATGTACGAGATGTGTCGCGTGTCATCTCATATTTTACTGCCTTAAGCATAACCATAAAGATGGATTCAAAGCATTTTGATCATGTCAAGATGGTCAGTTTAGCCTCCAAACTTTATAGAGTTCAAGCAGGTCTAACAAACAGCAGCATCACTTGTGTCCTCCGTTTGTGAAATCTGGCTGCTCTGGTCCAACACATGTGGTATCACACCGCTAAGAGTGTTTCCCTGTTAACACAGATCAGCAGTGACACTCTGGATTAAACCTGTCCACGGCCTACATACACACACCGTATGGTAATAAACACGAGTAACAACAGCCTGATCTGCAGTTTCTTCGCTTGCATCCATTTCCTTTTGAGAGATCCACCTGTAATTGAGGTCTAGGGAGTCGCATTTCTTCAAATTGCATCTGTAGGAAAAAATACAGCAAAAAGGAAGTGTGATCAGTTTGGGTTAGAGATGTGTTTGCATTACAAGTGTGTCTGTGCTCTGAGCTGCTACTTGGTCAGGTATTAAATGTGGAAGGATTCACCGGATTTTAAGTTTCTGGCACAGAAAAAAAAACTGTCATGGTAAAGTGACTGTGAGGTGGGGGGTGTTTTTTTAACTGGGGAGATGTGAAGTAAGAGGAGAGTAGGAGAAGGGCAAAGAGAGAAAGATCTCCACCAAGGTCAAAGCCTCAGCATTCATCACCAGCGTTTGTCATGTGGCCTCCGTGTCCTGCAGCACGTTATGGTCACGAATGAGCATTTTGGCCTCCTGTGCGTCTGGGATGAATTTCTCCGTTCGAATGACAGCCACGGTGAAGGTCTGTTGATTACCCGCCACATGCACTCACCACCGATCCATAGACCACATTATTCAGGTACAAAATCAGGAGCCAGAGAGGGATAATGTTTCCTGAAAAACCACTCGTGTGCTGATAACTGACACCTTAAGTCATGCATATTGATTAAGCCCTGAAGGCATTAGCAAAATCAGTGGAATCTGCAGAGTGGAGAGGTGGAGTGAGCAGTGCCACGACAGTGAGTGAAAGACATTTAAAGACATTTGAATACAAAGGGCTGTAGTGTGGTGATAGGAGATGTAAATAAACCAGCAATCAGGATGCATTAGCGTCAGCCTGAGTAGCTACGATACACCGCTGTGATGGACTGTGTTTGTTAAATGAGAGACAGTGCAACCAGGTGGATGAGTCATTTTGAAGTCATGCCCTCACCAGACGGCCTCATCGTCCTCTGTGAAAACATTCTCTAGACTTATTTATGGGGGAAGTTTCTATCCACTTCATTGGCTCGTTTCATTTTTGCAAATTACCCTGAAAAAAGGCCTGATGTCGGTTCTCTTCAATTATTGCTATTATGACGAGGTGTGGTGTGCAGCAGCCATCAGTGCACCTCCACCTACCTTTTTATACAAGTCAGAGGTGGTTACGAAGCCTATAATCTGTAATCATGGTAACAATAGTGAAGTCATGCCTTTAACAAAGAGCTGTCACACTCCAGGTGCTCTGGAACCGGACCAGTGTTTGTGCAGAAGTCACGGGGACAGACGGTGTTTGCAGCAACACACTTTTCCTGGAAAACTGTCTCTGGCTTCCCAGCATCCACTTCAGCAGTGAAGACAGAGGCACCTCTTCAGATTTCCTGCTGAAATCCAATGTGGCATCTTCAGTTTCCAGAGAGGCGCGTTATGGCTTTTCAGTCGTGATTATGAGGTAACCACCGCCACAGACAGCAGGAGGTGAAGACCACATGAAACTCAACACCACAGTGAATGTATGTGAAAAGGCAGAGCGCTCGGACGGCCTCCTGGAGGAAAGACAGGCCGATACCGTGCTCACACACAAGAGTACATGTACCAAAAAGCCTCACAGCCACATAGCAGCGCTGCCAAGCTCAGAGGCATTTATTATTAATAGAGGAAATCATAGGAGGCTTTTAATTGGAGATGCTCTAGCGGGTGTCTCAGAGGTAAGCGGGGTGCTGTCACTGTCGATCTGCAAACTTCCTCAGCTCGGAGGAAAACGGCAGGACGTCGCACTTTCATGTGCACCTCCTGTTGACTGTGAAGGATGTAATTTGAAGCCGTCCTTCTCCTCTCACCACAGCCTCTGATTAGCAGCCCTGACTCCCAGGCTGGAGCATACTAATTCAGGAGCGGCAGTCTGGGAATCACCACCATTAGGCAGGTATAGACAGTAAACGGCATAATATGCAAATGAAGGGAAGGCATCACCTTGGCTGTCAATCATCCAAATGAAATAAAGTATTCTGTACAGCTGCTAATAATAGATCAGTGGGTGGAGGGGGGGGGCAGAGGGAAGTATAGAGAGATAAATGAAAGCAGCGTTGAATCAAAGTTGAGTGGCCTGCGCACATGTGAGGCTGTGATCACGGCAGTCTGTGTGAAGACGTGAGCTCAGACGCTGATGTGAGTTAATGACAGGAAGGGCTGGGGTGCCAGGACACTCCTCATCACGAGAGGCACGTAGCTGTTTCCTGTCACCAGTTTGTCTCCTCGGGACAGTGCTGTGGCTTCCTGTGTGCCTCCATAATGACAAGCCGCACCTGACCATTATTACACAGCGCTGTTCAGGAGCTCAGACAAAGTGCTGCTTTTTTTAATCAGGTCCCTGAGGCTCTCTCTTCTCCAACAACAGTAACACCAGGAACGCAGTCAGCAGGAATGTTAATATCTCATTGGAGCCTAAAACTACTTGATGTTCTGTGTGTATTTGGGCGTCTGATCTCGGCGCCGGTGAGCCTCAGACCCGTTGGTCCGTCACACTGTGCAGGCTGCTATGAGGATGTGAAAGTCCCTCTTGTTTGTCACATATTGACCCACTTTGCCTGACAGCGTACAAATCAGAGCCATCAGTCTATGTGCTCTGTGTGTCTATGAGTGTGTATTTACACAGCCTCCAGCATCACCCCCCCCTTATGGAGCCCCCCAAGAGGCTTTCAGGACCTTACCTCATTTGCACTCATCACAGCAACTTGGGACTGGGCTGACAGGCTCATTTTCCCCACTCTGCATGGAGCAGCACAGCAGCAATGCTCAGGAACAACCCGGCACCCAGAGTGGTTTTATAATTAGCTGCTCGCTCTCTGCCACTAATGTAACGGGAGCGAGAGCCTCCTTCTGGGTGTGTTTGGTTGGAAATCCACTGCTGATGATAATATGTATTTGTATGGCTGTGTATGCTGACTGGGGTCACGGTGACAGACCGGAGCAGGGTGAGAGATGGAGGTGGGCGGCGCCGTGATCATGTGTAGATTGTGCTTGCCGTCTCACTGCTCAGCAGGTGAGAATTGTGCCTGGGGCCTGAGGCTGATTGCTTTGATTTGAAATGATTGCATTTCATGTGGCCTTTAGGAGTACAGACCACAGTCACGGCCCAGGTCTCATTGTCACCTGGTCAGTCGGGCTTTGGCCGGTGCTGCACCCCACTGCCCCCCCAGAGGACCCAGAGGGCCGCGGGCTGATGTAGCTGTTGGTACATTTCTGTGCAATGGGGATTGAAGAACTCAGCTGCTACTTGCATCTCCAGGTGACTCACACGAGATAAAGGAGTCTGATCCTGGCTAGCAGGTGAAAATGAAACGGAGAAGGTCTCTATAGGAAAGGTTATGGAGGGCACTTCCTCAGTCTCTTAAGGAAACGTCCCCCAAATGTCCGTGAGCAGAGCAAACGAGTGTCGATGAGTGAGATCAGTGTCTTTACACTGATTGGGCTCTACAATATGTTCAAAATCAGCTGTATTATTACATTTATAAAGACAAGTTTATACTCGATGTTCTGAAGCCACACAGGATTACATCTCCTCCCGTTTCCAGACCACCTCTGCGCTCTTTTTTTCCTGCCTCTGTAGGACACACAGCATCTGTTGTTCAGCTACGCTCATACAGCTGATGGAACATCCACCGAGTGTAGAGGTGGAAATGGAGCGATCAATTAGATTTTAACAAATGACTTTCTGTGTATTACCCAGCAGCTGTTAAATCGGTCAACCTTAGCACACCCCCCTCTCTGAGGGGACGGAGGAGAGGAGGAGAGAGCCTGTCTGCACTGCGTGCTATATCATGGCAAACTGCAGAGAAAGTCAGCCGTGGCCTCAGGCGGGAGTGTGCTACGCCTAGCGTGGCTGTGGACGGAGATGGAGGGACGGAGGCTGGAGGATGGAGGTGGGTCAGCTGGACCCCAGGGGCCCCTGGTGGAGATGATGCGGGAACTGAGGGCCAGGAGATGGGCATGCTACATATGGAGGTCCATAGTTACCTCAGGCAAAGGCCGGCCAGGCCATTTGTTCACTTCTTCCACTTTCAAATATATAAATAAAATACAGCCCTCTGTATCTGTTCCACACTTTCACAGACACACACAGAACTTACTGTATGTACATAAATACAGAAAGCAGTGTGTGTGCGCAGGAGAAAGCTCACTTCAGAGAGGACAGACCCACTTTTAGTCCTACTAGTAACCCCCGTCTTTAAGGGTGCAGGCACAACTCAGCGATTCAGCTCCCTAAATGATGTATTTTTATGGTGAAGTGCTACTAATGGCTCAGCAGAACATCTTAAAAGGCCACTTAAAAGCTAGCAGGCCCATAAACTGTGTGACACACAGCAGTGGGATCTGACCACACACTACTCATCTGAGTGACTGAATGCATGGTGGTGTGTGTGTGTGTGTGTGTGTGTGTGTGTGTGTGTGTGTGTGTGTGTGTGTGTGTGTGTAGGAGATATAGAGGGAGAGAGACAGAGCATAGCTACACAAATTGTCTGGCTCTGAATTGTCACCTTCTGGTTCACTCAGGGTATATTTTCCAATACTTGGAGATTGGAAAGAGGTGAGGACGCCTGGATGTGTGATGATGCAAGACAAAGTTATTTTCACCTCGGAGACGTACTGTAGATGGGTTCGACTTCTGACATGCACGTCCTCGGCTCAGGTTAGAGGACTGTATCTATAGGACAAAACACGGCAATTAGAAAACTTTTCTCTGGTGCAATTCAGAGCTGTATTCAATATTCAAATTGGTGACTGCAACTGCACGACACCACGCACTGGAATTACTGAGCACAATAGAGCAGAAAGCCTGCACTTATGGAAGGCACCATATACCTGCAGAGAAATTGGCTGAGTCAAAAATATCATCGGCTGGATTTGAAGCATCTATAGCAGGTTGGTGATTTCATTCCTACATTTTCGTTTCTTGTTTTCACAACTTGTAAACATAAGAAAATGTTTTTGTCTTAGTTTGCTTGCATCCCTGCGTTTTTCATTAAATGTGCATGACTGACTGAGATGAATTTTTCATCCAGGCATTTCAAAACAGCCAAATTAATAGAAAGCTTATAACAGATTGGATTCTGTCTTTCTGCCCACAGAGTGGTAGCAGCAGCAGAAAGAGGACATCCGTGCTCTGACTCATCCTGATAAAGCAAAATGTAATTTTGTTTATGATGAGAATTACTCTCCAAATTAATTTCCACAGCAATTAATCTTGATGCCTCACCTATAAGATGCATTCTGCTCTATGGGAGAAGTGATAAAATGGAAAATAATTGAATTGATTATTTAATATATTTTTGTAATGTCCAAGCTGTAATGGAGTTTTTTTTCCCATTATGAATGGACTGTGTTGTCTGTGATGTTCAATAGCCTCTGGGCTCTCAGACACTTAATAAATATCCCTTTATTGTGCTTTATTCCATAGGTGAAGCTCAAGTATTGCCTCTTGTGCGTTTCATATCACCCTCCCCCATCCAGTGACCAATTCCCAAGCTGCATAACCCCATTGAGGAGCATTTCTTAATTAAACCTGTATTTATCTACTTGATTGGTATATAAGGAGGGACGGGGTTAAGTCGGTCATTCTCTGTCTTATATTGGGACTTGACTGGTTTCAGCCCCCGAGGGAATGGGTCTTTATAATCTGAGCATCAGGCCCACTGAGTGCTATGGTTTGCATAAGCATGTAAGATGGGGACTTAATAATAAGGAGGTGAGACAGCCAGTCGCCCTGTGGAGAGATGGGAACTAATGAGATGGGGTTTGTGGAACAGAGAGAGGAGGTACGAACAGAAGGTGGAATGGAGATGATAAAGAAAACAGCAATTCAGACCCAGTAAAGACTCATATTTTTACATACTGGATGAAATAATGCAAAATCTGTCTGGGCTGGAGCTTGGCACCTTCACTGGAGTATTTCAGTGACTGGGGGGAAGAATGCAATTACATTAACAGCAGAGGAGAACAAATCTTTTGAAGGTGAACAACGTAGAATTTCAATACTGGAATGTTTATTGAACACCTGAGAGTTGGAGCGTGAAGTGTTTTTTTTCATTTAAACCTTTCAGCAACATTATTAAAACGTGCATCAATCACCACGTTCTGGCTCGGATCTCCGCATCTCTTCTTGGTTTGGTTCAACTCATCACGCAGACTCTCACTGGACCTGCTGTTCTCCAGTTTGACTCCAATGGGGTCCCAGCCTTTCTCAGACTTTGCAGGAGAATATAAATCATCTGCAGAAACTCAGCTGGCCAAACCAAAAGCACCAAAAGCAAAACTCTGAAAAATTGTAGTTGGTTTAAAGTCACATTGAAGTCTTTTTGTTTCAGTGTAGATTTAGTCAGTGTAACTGTTTTAATATAATAATAATTAGACTAAATTATAATGATTTAATGTAATTTAGTCTGTGTTTCAGTCAGATCCAGGATACTGTCAGATTTCACTCAGGGATATTTGTCCTGGCTGTAAAAATTCCAATGAGAAGTGAGCAAACCTTGAAATATTTGTTCAGTCATCTGGACCGAGAGGGTAACTGACTCGCTGGACTTCTTTCATGTCACATAAGAATGGATGACTAACGTCTGCTCGAAAAAGTGCACTGACATAATTTTCCTCTTTATCTCAATTAATTATTGGTTGTCAAACCAAAATATTTTATTCACATTAAGCAGCTTAAAAGAATCATGTTGATTCAACATATTATTCATCATTTAGCTTAATACCAATTTATGCAAATGTAAGTAATTTCATTAAAGTCAAGGGCAAATGATTTTCAACTGTAATTTGATTTCTTAATGCTAATATTCAAAGGTAATATGTCACTTCTTGGCGTCCCTGTACCTGAGTTAGGTCTGTAAATCTAACTCGATCTGTTAAAGTTCACTCTCTCCAAATGGAGCTTCATGTTTACGTGTGAGCGAATGCAAAGTCATGAATGTAAAAACTGATTTGCACTGACAAAATTTTTTATTTGGTGGTTAAATTTAACGACATTGAGCCTTAAATCTTTAAGACTTTCCCCAAATCACAGGACTCAGCACAGTTCACAGAGGAATCACGACATAAGAACTGGCCACATTTTACTGCCGTGTATTACTGAAGTCACATATAGCAACAAGCAACAAAACTAATTTCATCCACAGAAATAATATAAATGCTGTAAAACTTAGATATTGGACTAAAAATTCAACCAGAGCCGGAACACAAAACATTGTTCTACTAACAGTGCAGTTCAAACCAGTTCAGGATGTTTTTCTCTCCTTAGATGGAAGGAAAAGGTTTATATATATATATAGTAGAACCTAATAAAACACCATCTGCACACTTAAACCTTATAATATACACTAATATTTTCCAATCACAATAAATAGCCAGTGACACAGTAATGCAGTGCAAATACGAGTTCTGACTTATTTGATGTGATTCTATCACGTCACTGGACTGTTAAACATCTCTTCTGCAAGAGGCTTTAATAAAAACACTGCAGTTTTATCGGGACAATATCAAGAGAGTCAAACTGTGAGGAACACTGCGTCTGAAAGGAGCAACAATAACAAGCAGGAGGGAGAAACCATACAAGTGTTCATAAAGTGTCCACCATCGGCTCAATAAACATCCATAAACCAGGATGGACACAGAAACCTGCTGCCTTCAGCTCCGTGATATGTAAAGTAAACGCCATACTGGTCAGACTCCAGTTTGAACACACAGTCGCACCACATCACTGTTTCATGGAGAGGTTAGCTAACAGTTGCATAGCAACCAAATGCTCTGTGTACCAATTAAGCTGTCAGGGTTACCGGCAACATTCACCTCACAGCCTTCGCCTGTAAAAAGCTATTTTCCGGCTCAAGCTGTGTTTATCTCCCTTTATTCTTGGGCAGTTTCAAACTGAACGAAACACTTTGCAATTAAATTCATGTAACAGCAACAATGTACGTAGATTCAAGGCACGAGAATCACTACAATTACTACTAACTTCAAGGTTTTGAGACAAGCATACAGGTCTTGCTTTATTCCATGTGGATGAATAATTGACATGTACAGTGGGGCAAAAAAGTATTTAGTCAGCCACCAATTGTGCAAGTTCTCCCACTTAAAAAGATGAGAGAGGCCTGTAATTTTTATCATAGGTACACTTCAACTATGAGAGACAGAATGAGAAAAAAAAAAAAATCCAGAAAATCACAGTCTGATTTTTAAAGAATTTATTTGCAAATTATGGTGGAAAATAAGTATTTGGTCAATAACAAAAGTTCATCTCAATACTTTGTTATATACCCTTTGTTGGCAATGACAGAGGTCAAACGTTTTCTGTAAGTCTTCACAAGGTTTTCACAAACTGTTGCTGGTATTTTGGCCCATTCCTCCATGCAGATCTCCTCTAGAGCAGTGATGTTTTGGGGCTGTCGCTGGGCAACACGGACTTTCAACTCCCTCCAAAGATTTTCTATGGGGTTGAGATCTGGAGACTGGCTAGGCCACTCCAGGACCTTGAAATGCTTCTTACGAAGCCACTCCTTCGTTGCCCGGGCGGTGTGTTTGGGATCATTGTCATGCTGAAAGACCCAGCCACGTTTCATCTTCAATGCCCTTGCTGATGGAAGGAGGTTTTCACTCAAAATCTCACGATACATGGCCCCATTCATTCTTTCCTTTACACGGATCAGTCGTCCTGGTCCCTTTGCAGAAAAACAGCCCCAAAGCATGATGTTTCCACCCCCATGCTTCACAGTAGGTATGGTGTTCTTTGGATGCAACTCAGCATTCTTTCTCCTCCAAACACGACAAGTTGAGTTTTTACCAAAAAGTTCTATTTTGGTTTCATCTGACCATATGACATTCTCCCAATCCTCTTCTGGATCATCCAAATGCTCTCTAGCAAACTTCAGACGGGCCTGGACATGTACTGGCTTAAGCAGGGGGACACGTCTAGCACTGCAGGATTTGAGTCCCTGGCGGCGTAGTGTGTTACTGATGGTAGCCTTTGTTACTTTGGTCCCAGCTCTCTGCAGGTCATTCACTAGGTCCCCCCGTGTGGTTCTGGGATTTTTGCTCACCGTTCTTGTGATCATTTTGACCCCACGGGGTGAGATCTTGCGTGGAGCCCCAGATGGAGGGAGATTATCAGTGGTCTTGTATGTCTTCCATTTTCTAATAATTGCTCCCACAGTTGATTTCTTCACACCAAGCTGCTTACCTATTGCAGATTCAGTCTTCCCAGTCTGGTGCAGGTCTACAATTTTGTTTCTGGTGTCCTTTGACAGCTCTTTGGTCTTGGCCATAGTGGAGTTTGGAGTGTGACTGGTTGAGGTTGTGGACAGGTGTCTTTTATACTGATAACGAGTTCAAACAGGTGCCATTAATACAGGTAACGAGTGGAGGACAGAGGAGCCTCTTAAAGAAGTTACAGGTCTGTGAGAGCCAGAAATCTTGCTTGTTTGTAGGTGACCAAATACTTATTTTACCGAGGAATTTACCAATTAATTCATTAAAAATCCTACAATGTGATTTCCTGGATTCTTTCCCCCCATTCTGTTTCTCATAGTTGAGGTGTACCTATGATGAAAATTACAGGCCTCTCTCATCTTTTTAAGTGGGAGAACTTGGTACACAATTGGTGGCTGACTAAATACTTTTTTGCTCCACTGTATAAAAGCTACTGGACTAAAAGGTGTCCTGGTGAAATCTTTATTGTTGTAGATTCACATTTATTTGCATGTGAAAATGTTGAGCATGTTTCAGCTGTTTTCAAAATACAGGAATGTTTCACTGCTGCGTTCCCACAGAACCCTTTGGGTCTGTATCTCTGAATACCTGTCTGTCTGTTAATGTGCCTGTCTGCTTCTCTCTGCCTGCCCGTCATCCGTTGGATTAAGGAGGATGATTTAAAATGTTTAAAGACTTTTCTTTATTTGATTGAATATTATCAAGCGTTTCATATGATAAAAGACACAAACTTGTTCTTTAATGTTCAGCTCAATATTTTCTTTGTCTCTAGTAACATAATGATGTAAAACAAAGATCTGTTATTAAGACGTGACGAAAAACCACAAAACAAACAACCGACCTCTTAACACAGGTCATACAGTTTCCAAAGGCAAACACACTAAATCATCAGGGGACAAAGTGACCTGGTATCTGACCTACTAGACCAATAAGGACGAGTCCTTATCGCAGTGGTCCAGGTCTGAACCTGGTCCAGGCCCTTCGCTGCATGTTATCCCCTCTCTGTTAAGTTCAGTCTTAAGGCTGGGCTATTAAAAGCTGAAGGGGAGTTTTAAACAGGGTTTTGGAAAACAGGGCAGGTGGAGGAGCGAGGCGGTGGGAGGCAGAGGAGCAGGGAGAGGCCGGAGGTCCAGTGGAGTGATGACGAAGATACAGAGTGTGTGTAGCTGGTAAGGATGGGAGACCTGGAGCACACAGGTAAGAATCACTGGAATACAAGATGGGAACGAGAGCAAACTGGAGGTCTGGACACAGAATGTGTAACACTGAGAGCAGTGTTGTCAGGTGGGAAATGTAGAATTATCAAACCACAGACTCGAAATGATCGTATTTTGGGGTAAATGATCGTATTTGGGGTAAATTATCGTCCACCCATCATAACCAAAATAACAAGCTTACTGTTGCGCGATAGTCAAATGTAGTCGTCCTATATGTGTTTAAAAGCGTCCTCATCCACTGCTGTGTGCTCCAACTTAGCTGTGTTACACTAATATGTCCCCCATAAACAAATGACAGGTGGGAACTCATGAGCTAAATCATGAGGCCTCCCACCGTGAGGGAACTGACACAGCAGGTTAACTTTTTTGAAACAGTATTCAAAATAACTGAGAAGAAAATAAAGAGTAAATCTGGCTTCACTTAGTGACATTTATTTTTTTATTTTCCAACATTTGAATACTATTTGAATTACTTATAAGAACAATCTTTTTTCAGAGAATAATTCAGAACTTTCTCTCTCTTTGTCCTCAAAAATGACAAATAACTGCACATCTTCAAACTTAAGAAGTTCCAGCTGCCAACTATTACTCAGTGATAAAACAAATCAAGCCAATCATGCTTGATATTCAGAGACCAACGTCACCTGTATCCAGGTGCTCGTATCTCACACTAAACCAGTTACGATTGGTTGGAAGTGTCACATGATAAGAGATGCCTTCAGAGTTCACAAAAACTGTGTGGCAGATTAGAACAAGGCTGATTGGAACCACATGTTCACAGAAACTGTCAAATTATCCTACTTTTGGCCTTTTTTAGATTATTGATCGTACAGAGGGCAAGATTATCATACAAATACGATAATTATCGTACACCTGGCAGCACTGACTGAGAGACAACTGATGAAGAGCAGAGAGCTTAAGTACTGTCTGGGTTGGCTGATTGGATGAGCGTCAGGTGTGCAGCTGAATGGTTTGCAGGTGGCTGGCAGCTCCGCCCATAAACACACACACACACACACACACACACACACACAGGAGGGTGAACAGGATTACAGGGAAAGGAGGGACACTAGACTGAACCATCAATAAAGTCCCATCAATAAAGCAGAAAATGGGGGTTATCAGGGGGCTCTTCGTCCAAACACTTTAATGTTATGAGGTGCAGAATACAAAGTGATGCCAAGAGTGTCTCTGTACCTGCACATGTGGAGTCTGATGCCTGCAGGAAGTGATGTGGGTTTAGAGGAAGATCTATCTAAATGTTTTCTGAAATGCCAAAAGATTAAAATTTTGGGGCACGACCGCACGAGATGACTTTATGTACCACAGATGTTTTTACATTTCATACATAAATAGGATCATGTGTGATAAATAATCTTCTTAAAAGGTCAACTCTGCTTTCGACCAGTTAACAAGTGGCTCTGAGGTATTAATGGATCAGATCAGAGCTAAAAGGTGAATAAATATTCAGGTGACCTTTGTGTTAGTTCACCGAGACAAACCGCTCTCCTCCATGTGTCTGCTCAGGCCCTGGTGGCCGACATGTGAAACTGCATTACACTTAAAAATGCCAAGTAACCTCTCATTAAACATTCCTCTGTCTCTCCTCGCCCCCCTCCACGTCCTCCCACCCCAGCTCCCCTCCTCACCCCCCGCGGGGAACAGCTTAGGTCATTACAGTCTGCTGTCAAAACCTGTGACCGCTCCGCGTCGGAGCCGCCAGGATTAAGGGCTGTGAAAACAAGAACAAGGAGGGAAAGGAGGTGAAAGCTGACCGAGGGAGCAAGGCCTTAAATATTTTCTCTTTCTTCCCTTCTTTTTTCCCTGCCACAGTTGACTGCGTGCTGATTCCTGCAGCTACTTTGCGGCGGACTGCACTAATGTGAAGGAATATGGAGTCACATGGAAAACATGGAGAAGGAGGGTGATGCACTGAGAGTGGGGGACAAACATCCCCTGACTGTGGAGTGAAGCCGTCACCGCTCTGTACTGTATCTGTAGACACGCTTTTCAATGTCCTTTGGGAGAAAGTGTGATGCAAAAGTGATTAAAAGTCACCCAGAGTTTTAAAGAACCCAAATAATACTGTGTTAGTGTTGGTGCTGTTAGTAGCAGCCTGAGATTCTGACCTCGGTCACATCATTTCATCTAACGCCCTGCGTGTGTTTTCACCTGCTTAGCATACTGAGTGGATGGAGCCAACACAGGGTGGTTCGTTCTGTTTTTCAGACTGTCAACTCATCCGACCTGGACACCTCACAAATCTGATGCTTCACGCAGGTTTAGACAAACACTTTTGACAAATATTTGAGATCTGGAAGAAGATGAAGCAGGATCATAAGGGCGTGTGTGTGTGTGTGTGTGTGTGTGTGTGTTTGTTATTTGCATTCAAAAATTGTCAAGGTTGACAAAATGAAATACTAAGGGGTTGAAGGGTCGAGGCAGCATTCTTGCATCAGACCCGTGTGTCTTCTTCACTTGCTGTATATACGAGATGTTATCTGAGAAGTGAGATCAAGCCATGCTGGTGTCAGCAGGCACGGGGAGAATATCTGACTTTATCGCAACCGTTTACTTCAGTGTTGACACGTTGAGGAATTTTCAATTTCAGCCCAACAAAAGATCACCCTGTGCCTTTCCCTTGTCACGGGGGAACAATATTTTCTTATAAAAAGCAGAACTTTGACACATCGCTTGCTGGTCTCCATATTAAATCAGCCTCAGCAAATTGGACAGCACAACGTTGAACAATGACTCCATTACCCACCAACGTTAATTTGAAATGAGTGTGAAATCATTTTTCTGTTTGGACCTGCCGTCCTGTGGAGTGGGCCTGTTTGCTGTTTTATTTACCGACACCTCGGTGCCCAGAACTCTGTTAATCCTCTGTTTGTGTTCAAACACCTTTGCCGGTCGCTCTGCGTCAGTCTGTCTCGGCGCTGGCTGCTGTGAGCAGTCTGTCTCGCTGGCTGCCAGTGGAGCTGATCTGGCAGGCAGCCTGCTGTTGGGGACGATGCCTGATTCCAGAGATATGTGACAGTGGGTAGGAGATTGGTATTGTCTGTCTGCCCTGCTGCTTGCCTTTCTGTCCGTCCTTCTGAATATCTGTCTGTCTCTTACTGTGCATGTCTGCTTCGTGTCTCACTGTCTGTCTGCCTGCCTGTCAGTGTCTGCCGTACCAAGGATGTCTAAAAAAATCTTCTTAAAAAGCATTATTCATCTGGAAAGCTTCTCTGTATCTCATTAGACTTTCTGATTTTCACGACTGAAAATATGCCTCTCCTTCCTTCCCCTCTCATCTCCTGAAGGGATCTGAAGACAGCGTCCCAGGACTGAGGGCTGTGGTTACGCAAACTGTGAAAGTTTCGACACGATTTTCACTTTTCCACAAATGTTCCGCTCTGCTTTCAGCCTGTCGCCCCCTGTAGGCTGTTCATGAGCGCTGACCCTGTTCCCCGGGCCCTTCGGGGTCATCAGCAGGCCTTGTGTTTTGGCTCGGGTCCTTCCCCTCACCCCGCTCCTGAATGGTACCCCTGATTATCTCATAGTTTTGCTGGATATTCCCTCATCTCCCCTTTAAAAGGACTGCATTACTTCCAGCTCCCTAAACTTGTCAAAACCAATTTGCTTTCCTATTATTCCCTCAACTGATTTCACCATGACCCCTCCTCATCGCCCCCCTCCACAAATCCTCGACCCTCTGCTTCCCTCAATCGAAACTCCCAACGCGACCTGTGCAACCCCTAAACTCCCTCCGCCCCCGTCCTGTGGGCCCCGCCCTCGTCTCTACCACTCTTATCTGTCTAAACGCTGCGGCGAGTTTTCTTTCATCTCCTGGCAAACCTTTAGAGGGAACAACGGTGGAGAATGAGCACGTCATCGCCACACTAACAGGCCTTTGTGTGAACGAAAGCAGACAGTGAGTCACTGACTACTAAATAAAACCTGTCTAATAGAGATCAACGAACCTGAAAAACTTTTGGTTGCCAGCGCTGGCAGCACTTCCTCCATCATATCCTGCACAGCCCCTCGCCCCCTCCCTGCAGCCACCCAATCCATACTTCTCCCGTCAATTAGCGCCTCAACAGTGACAACACAGAGGATCTTCATTAGCGGAGAATGCTCAATTATATCAGTTGATATTCCTTTCCAAAACTAATTATCCCAGTTGAATGGTACGGCTGACTGAGCCTGCCCTCACCCCGGGACGCAGTGGTTACTGATGTGATTTGGTTTTGGCTCCAAGGTCTGCTTTCCTCTCCTCTCTTTTGTTAACCTTTTTTTCCCTCCACACTCATTCAGCACAGTCGACCCCACCATCTCAGAACAGCCCCTTCCTGTTGCACAGTTCTTCATAATATCTGTTGTGTATTTTCAAAATTTGTACATGAGGACTTGTTCGGCTTGTATGCTTGGTAAATCTTCCAAAAAAAAAAAAAAAAGCTCATCATAGGAGTCCTCTCTCTCTATAATCCTGCTCCTTTGTTCATCCTGTGGGGAGCAACAAAAATAGACAGCCTGTACCGCAGCTTTAACAGAGATGGTGCAAACACCGTCTTCTCGGGAGAGGAGGCTGGGACGGAGGTGCAAACTGCAGAGAGCATATGGTAGAGATGCTGTATATTGGCTCAAAGCATGTTTACTTGGAATTGATCCACTGATAGCTATGACATCTGAAATATGTTGTTTATCAGGAGAATTGGTCGTGTTGCTCATGAAATCTGTTAGGACAGAATTCTTAGTGTAAGCGGTTTTCTTTCAATTAAAAAAGCCTTTTAAAGGACGTACTGAAAGGGCAAACGACAATCACCGCTATGTTAGACATTATAGAAGTCGGCGGTTCGACTTGTGAATTGTGTTGATTGCTGAAGGAACTCGAAGCGAAAACAGAGGAGCTGTTGTCTTGTGGAAGGAAAGAAGCGTGGCTTAATTTTCTTTCATCTCAACAGCATTACTTCCATGCTAATCACTTTGTTTAATGTTTTTTGAAAAGGTTTATTAGAGGAAATATTGTACAACTGTACACTTTCTGAAGTCTGTGCTGTGCTTCCTGTCAGCTTCAGGCTCTCTCGGTGGGCTCCTCGCTGCCCTCAAGCCGGAGACCTGCCTCACAGAAGGTGGGCCATTTAGTCACATTTCAAAGTAGCTCAGGCAGGGGAACACACTCATTACACATAATTCTTCTTCTCCTCCTCCTTCCCCCCCCGGCTCCCTCTCTCCTCCCCACTCTCCCCCTCTCGCTCTCTGTATCTCTCCTCTTCCCTGTTTCAAAGACCCTTATGGTTCTCCGTCCGGAGTCCGGAGGTAGATCATTTTAATTCTGCTTCACAGATCTTTTTCAAAAAGACCAGAGACCCGGAGACCTCAGAACCGGTGACCGCTGGGTGAACCCGGGCCGACCAGCCGGGACCCGGGAGCTTGTAAACACAGCCAACGTCTCACACGCTCTCATTCCCCCCGAGCACTTTTGTTCCCCACAATGGCACAAATCTGATGTTGAGCAGTGTGTGGAACTCCAATGTGTTTGTTTTTGCAGCCATCGGTCTTCGTGTCCATCTTCGTCAGTGGTATTGACTGTGACTTGGCTGAGAACAGTTGATCAATGATTTAAAGGTGGATTGTCGCGCTCTATACACAACTCATTAGGTTGGCTGTTTCACTGTTGGTTATTTTGAAGGTGTGCTACCGAAGCTCAGTGTTGGCAGGATGGTCTGACTTGTCCTGAACTGAAAACTGCTCTTTCTCCAGGGGGGAACTGTCCTAGATGAAAAGGTTTGCTTATGTGGGCCGAACCTGGATTCCACCAAAGTTCAATTCCCTGTTTGGGAGGAGCCTCCGACCATCTGCCTGATGTCATCATCCTAATTTACACACATATGGTTTGATCACGAGCAAAAATTGATCATCACTGAAAAACACAACTGCCCGATTGTTTTTTTTTACCTCTGGTATTGACCAGTCTAATCTGTTCTGCTGCAGCCTGCTGTCATTACAAACATGCAGTCAATACACCAGGCAACTAAATATTATAAGAAAAATGCAATAAAGATGATCTCACAGCAACAATATGGAGGCATGACTGCTGGTGACGGCAGGCGGGTTTCTCAGAAAGACGTCGATCTTTCCTGGACACTGCCAAATCTAAACACACTCAACAATTGATAAATCTTTGGTGATAACAGCAAAACACACACACACACGCCCACACACAAAACATAATCATGTATATGTCAGTGCGCGGGACATTCAGTGGCATTCACAAGGAGTGAAACCTGTCTGGTTTACCTCGGAAACCTCTGTAGGCAAGAATTTTCTCCAGCCTTGTTGCCTTCGCACAGCCTCCCTTAAAGGGCAGCCAGCTCATCCCTTTGATGACTGACGGTGGGATTTGCAGTGATAATGTCTTCAGGTGCCAGAGGATTGGGATTAAACATACTCCAATTTAAACAGCAAAGTTGCCATGGCGATGACCTTCAGTTTTAGCTCAGATAGCAAACACGTGGCAAATACAGTGACTGGCTTGATTGACCGGAGATGCTCAAATTCAGCGGAGGCGTCGGCCATGACTGCACTTTCAATTCCTGCGCTGAATCATAAACTCTGCCCTAGAATATGTGCGTTGGTGAAAAGGTTCAGGTGACATTTCACACAACAGTCATGCAGGGAAATGTACAGTGTCCCTATACTCAGTGGAGTTCCACAGGGTTCAATCCTCGGGCCCACCCTTTTCTCATTAAACATGTTCCCTTTAGGCTGGTTAGCTAGTTCAGTACTGGAACCCTCCATGACTGTCTGGCTGTTATTAAGGAATGGATGTCACTTAATTTCCTTCAGATAAATTCAGACAAAACTCAGGTTCTTCTTATCGGTCCTGATAAGTTTGTCTTTGAAATGACACTCTGTATTTGACCTCCGGCCACCAACATTAAACTGTCTTTGAGAAACCTGGCTGTAATCTTTGACCACAATGTTTACTTTAACCCATAATTTAAAAAGCTTGTGCAAACCTCCTTTTTCCATCCAACATCACAAAAATCAAATCAATGCTTCACTCCCAGGCTACTGCAATGCTCTTTTCTCCTGTCTCAGCAAAGCAGAATAGGCCTGCCTATAGAATAGACAGAATAGATACTGCTTATCAAAAAGAAGGCCCTACATGGTCTAGCTCCTTCATACATTTCTGAATTTCTGCATCCTTATTCAACCTCTAAGCCACTAAGATCAGGTCTCTTATTTATACCCAGCTGCCTCCACAAATCCGAGGGTGATTGTGCTCTTGCCGTAATGGCCCCGTTCCTTTGGAACCATATACCCACCTCTGTTAGATTAGCCAAATCTGTAAAGGACTTCAAAATACTTATCAAAAACCATTTCAAGTTAGTTATCTTCCTTTATATACTGTCCTGTATCTGTGTCTGTACTGTCTTTGTAACTTTGTTTTAAATGGAGCTAAATAAATAAAATCCCACTTACTTACTAACGGTCCCACTTAAACGAGTCATGACTGTAACACTGTTGAACAGTTTGAATTGAACTATGTGCCCCAAAAGACAAACTTCAGACACCCCCACCTACTCCTCAGCAGCACCTTGACCTGTCGACCCTCCATCAGCCCTTCAGGTTTATGCAAGCCTTCCCCTCCCACCCTAATTAAGGTGAAAGAAACCTTTCAAATAAAGCTGATGAGGGCTGACGTGGGGCCGCTCTTTAGGCTGTCTGTGGATGTGAGCACCCAGAACAGGCTCCGGCTGAACGGGCTCAGAGACTCACGGTTTGGGGTCAGTGTCTATCCCCCTCCGGGGCAGTCCGTTCACACTCTCACACCTGCCTGTCAAAGGAGAGAGCAGCAGGGCATTAGTGGGGAGAGAACAGAAAAAAGAGTCGGTCAAAGCAAGAGGCAGAGAGTTTCCACATTTTTTAAATAAAGCACAAACCCCAGCAGACAGTAATAAAACAGAACAATTATTATCACTATTGACTCGAGCCAATCTCAGCAGCACCCCCGAGGCGTGGTTGGTCAATATGAATTGCAACAATCTGGTAGATTTGACTGCATCTGCTGGAGTCAAAGGTGTTGCTAGACTGCCCCTTAGTGGAGGCTGAGTGAACTTCAGCAGCAGACACGCAGGAGGCAGATGCTTGCGTAGGTGTACACATTCACATATGAGTGCATGGAGAGTTGAAGTTATGCAAAAAGGGTGAATTTCTATCTACCATGTTAGATTCTTGAATGCTCTCGTTCTGCTAAAAGTCCTCTGTGTGTTCATAATTAGACAATAAGCTACTAATTGTGATTTGAGTTGCAGTTTATTCCACCTGTTATCTAACATGTTTAACATCTTGTTTATTAGATTTGCAGTTCATACCCACATCACTAATGTGTCTAAACAGCGAATGCCATCAGTCCAATAGATCATTAGTCAGTCTTACATCTTCTCCAGGTGAACATGGTTCAGGCTGAGAGCAGCTGTTTTATCCCAGCTGTTACACTTGGGTTTGCAAATATTGGGGTTGTGTCAAGACCCATTTAAAAGCACCACTTCATGCTGAGGACGCCTCCATGTTTGGTAATAAGCGTATAAACATATTTACTGGAAGAATTAGGATGCATTGCTTCAGATGTTACATCTAATTTGTATTTCTATTTATAAAACTAAAATGACCCCAGTGCAGATCATTTAACATCTATCCTGACATACAAACGATACTCATGCATCCTCTTACAAAAGAACTCTAATTTAAATGTACATTCATGTTTTCCTGTTGCTCAGGTTCCCTCATGTTTTATTATTGCCAAGTATTATAAGAAAAAATGAACCAAAGTAGTTTTTAGTTGGATTACTAAGACTGAAAACATTATACTTTCAGCTGAATACCACATGAAGCCCAATTTTTAAAATCTTATCATAATGTCTTAATAACTAATCATTAGTAGGATGAGCTTAATAATTAAATTTTATGGGATCCTGTGGATTTCTTCCCTGCTGGTTTACTCCAGTGCTCCACTGATTGTAACTATGAATGATGAAAGCATAACAAGTATAACGATCAAGTAATTTCACCTCAAAGTGACTTATTTTCTGTAAGAAGAAACTCTGCCAGTGGGTTTAATTTAATCCGCTGTTTGAAAAGGTTCTTTAGAAATAGAAAACAGTGTTCAGTCCCGTCAACGCTGCTGTGAGGCTGCAGCACCGTCTGGCTTTGACCTACAGGCCAAAACATTTTCATACAAACACGATAACGTGCTGATATATTCACCATCTTCACCGTATTAGTTTAGTGTGTTCGCATGCTAAGATTAAGTCCAGCTGAGCCTGGTGATGATCAGAGTTGTTAGTGTTTGACTAGATGAGCCGATCACCACAGTGGGATTCAACCTTTGGGGACCATGAACGTCTGAACAACGCTTCATGGCAAATCGCTCAGTAGTTGTAGAGATATTTCAGTCTAGAGGAAACCACCATTTTCATCTGTAGATCCAAAAAAGATGAGGTGAAATACTACTACTACTAATACTACTAACTAATAATAATAATAATAATAGCCCACTATTTACTATTTACACTGAATTATGAATGTCAACATTTTTATTATTTAGTCTGTACATCCAGTATTATATTCTACAGCACTCAACACTAGAATATATTTCCTTAAAATATAGTATATACAGTGGAGAGAGGATGAGCGTCCCTAGTTTCTTTAACCTGAATAACATTTACATTTTATTTTCATACATAACGAGAAATGTACACAAAACAAGTAAAAGAATCCACAAATGATTTGAGTGCAGTTTTCTAGGACTCATTATGATATAATAATATAATTATAGGACTTATTTCCTAACATGAGTTTTAAGAAAATGACACGATAAACAAAGTATTTAGTCTCCAACTGGACACTATTCTGTTTTTGAACTAGACAATATTAGCCTGTATTTATAGGTTTGTCCTCTCTCTGTTTATCCTTAAGTGACTTCAGACTCTCTTCATTAACCCCATCAGTGTCACACACCTGGACTCGGACATGTAAAAGGCTTATGTGGATTTGTGTGAAGTGTGTGAGAAGCGTTTTCTCGCCAGAAATATCTCACACAAGCAGTCAGATGAGTGATTGTCAGCAGAAGGCTAATCGTGTGAGGACACAGCGGCTGTTTTTAGCCACAGTAACATCTGCTGACACACTTGAGCTTAAAGGTAAATATGTGAAATAGAGGATGATGCAGTAAACGGAGACTCACAGTAAAAGTCTTGTGCACATTATTCTGTAGGTTCACAGATTTTGTGCCGCTCATCAAACCAGGGTGATGAACTCGAACAGCATCGGTCCCTCTAAATGTTGGGAACAAATAATAAATTATCTCTGCCTGTTATTGCAGTGCTTCACTCTGGATCCTCCAGTTATTGGCTTAGTGAAATCCACTGAAAGACGCATCTACTTGAGTACAGCTTAATGGATTCAATTCAACATGGTGCGTATAATCCACACAGTCACACACACCTAGCACCTCAAGCTCTTCTGTGCACAGTAACTCCAGATCCCGGTAATTAAGGTAAGTCATAGTGAAGCAGAGTGGTAGTACGGTGGGGACAGCGTGTGGTGTCAGATTAGGCAGTGCTATTTGGCATTTTTGGAGTAAATGAGAACAACAGCAGTTTGTGTTTGTGCTCCAGATGGATATTTGTTGCAGCTTGTCTACTTGAAAACGCAGCGGAGCAGCAGAGGCAGAAGCAGCAGCAGGAAGTTGAGTCCAGGCAGCGGGGAGGCGAAGCTCCTCACATTGCAGTCATCGCTGTAGCAGCAGTGAACTTTGACACCGGGTGCTCTGTAGCCCTGGCTGTTCGCCTGGCTGCAGAAAGACTTGTAGGAGCACGACTTCATCACCCCACCTGACAGACAGACAGACAGACAGACAGACAGACAGACACAGAAGGAAGTTCAGCAGCAAACCTGTATAACTTTGATTAAACTTGTTCCTGCTGATTTATTCACTTTGTCTCACACTGACACCTGATTTCATTTGGGAGAAACAGGACAATCAATAATGTGTCATTACAGACAGGATGCTGTCTGGCTCTGGCTTATTGCCCCACTTTTTGATAATTAACAAGGTGCATTTCATGTAAAACTCTCGCCTTGTGCAGGTTTAAATTAGTAAACTGAGTTAAATTAATTTCGTGAGGAGGAATCGTCTCTGTGCCGTGAACACGTGGTGTCCTAATTAAGGATATTGATGGAGTAAGAATAGCAAAGCTCTTCATTCCCTTAAAAGCCTCAGACCCCCTGCTGACTGAGATGTGTCTCCAGACAGCAGCCTGCCCTCCATTAAACACACACACACACACACACACACACACACACAGACTGGTAAAAGGAAGGCTACTCCACTGTCACTGTTGGACTCACTGTCATGGCCCACCACCACAGCACAGGCGTCAGAGTAGCTGGGACAAGATTTGGATCCTTGTCGATTGCAGTCGTCGTTATTGGAGCCCATACAGGTGTAACACTGCAGAGCCTCACCTGGAGGACACACACAGGAACATCATGGCTTGTTAAAAGCATAGTTGTGGCTTAGAGGAGCGTCACAGAAGTATTGTGATTTTCAACCTTTTATTAAATTATGTAATTAGCTGATGTAATATTCAGAATTAATCATGACAGCAAGTGTTTTTAGGCCTTTTTAGGATATGTTCACTTCTTCAGCTGAAGAAATATGTACTGAATAAAATGATATATTATGTGAAAATTAGAAAATAATACGTATTTTAATGCCGTTAAACTAATAAGTTCACATATTTTAACATTATTTCATACTGGTCTCTCTTTCCATCCCTTCATCATCCAGCTCCTCTCTCTGACTCCCTTCTGCTGCCTGGTGAAATGTTTTTAACATTTTCAGCAGAAACAACAGAAACAATCTGTCTGTGGATCTGTAAATATTCTCCTTCAGAGAGGAGGGGCTGTGGAAGGAAACGTTTACTTTCCACCCTCCTAAACACGTCTTCATCGAAGCGGCTGTCTTTGGTTTCGCAGACATTTCTGCTGATTTACTGTCCATGAGCTCTGTCTCATCCTCGGCTCCGCCGTCACTGCTGTTACTGATAATCCTCCTTTTCTGGCAGCCATTTTTCATCACTGCCACTTGTCTCACATGGTTTTTTCTCCATTAGCCTGTCAGACTGTCTCTGTGCAGCACTTAACCTCCACACAAAGACACCAGTTGTTACTGACATGATGAAACTAATCTGCACATAATATCATTCAAGTGACATAAACAAACTGATTTACAGCCAAAAAAGTGACTGCAGATTAAATAGTTTGAACTGACAGCTGAAACAGACCTGAGACATGTGATGTCCAGTTTAGTGGACAGATGATTAATCATAGTTTCCTCCCAGCATAAAATAAAAACTTGGAAGTTTTAACATCTGTGTTCATGTTACCAAACTCTATTCACCTGTGAGGGTCCCCTCCTATAATCCTGACCTGCTCACTGTTCCTGCCCCTCCGTCAGCCATCTTGGTTTGAAGGAACTTGTGCTGCGCTTGCAAAGACTGACCAGTGGGTGGGTGAGTGTGGGACACAGTAGACACAGCCTGTGGTGTGGGATCAGTCCACTGTGATGGCTGACTGTGTAAATTCAGTCGAAACCCACGCATGTACTAGAAAACGGCTTTTGAATAGCTTTCCACTGAAGTGACCATTACGTGTGAAGGGGTTAACAGTGGGGAAGCCGTATAGAAACATTATGAAAGCAGCCCTGATGCTACAGCAGCACATTTACAGAGGAATACAGCAGCTGCTGTGGTTTTTAAATGGCAGCCTTACACTATGTTATTCTTAGACTGACCTGATGTTGTTGCCTGGTTATTATGTTCATGTAGGATCCCACGTCAAATATCTCAGAGATGGTAAAGACAAAATCAGATGTACTGTTTAATGTTAATGTTACTGCTCACATGTTCATCCAGTAAACACCCATATTTAGCAGACTGCGTCACATTGTTTAGTACTCCAGCCATCTTATCACAGATTCCTGTCCGTTGTTACTTAAGATCACACAGCGTCTACAAGGGCTTCATCTGTGTTTTGAACGCAGTCTCTATGGATTTGATGAGCATGTGCACACAGGCACAGCACATTCACATCAGGGTGACGCTGCTCCGCGGGCACAGTGAGGGTAACGTGCAGAGAGCCCACTAATTATCTGTCTAAAGAATAAAAGTGCCCTCAGATTTAAAAACGAGTCTTTTGTAACCTTCAGCTAAAGCTTCAGGATCCCACTTCAGCACATAAAACACTATTTTTAAAGCTCTCCAGAGGAAGCAGCAGTTATTCCAGAACCAGCTGACCTTTGAAATATCACTTTAACACTTCTTTTGGAAAATCTTCATCCGTCTCCTCGATTCTAAAATGGCCCTTCAGAACTGCCTTTAATGCTGCTTCCTAAGAGGATCAAACAGAACTGGACTTATAGGAATCACTGGAAGCTTAAAACATTTTTGAAGCAGCACTTCTCTTGTCTTGGCTAATAGAGCTTTCTTCAACGGCAGACTTGTCTTTCATCGCTCAGTTATTTTGGCTGCAGGACAGAAAAGTTGCAGAAACAAAAAAACTTCCATGAAATCCTGTGAAATGTTCTCATCAAATCAGCAACTGGACTAAATTAGACAGAGAAATACATCACTGATAAAAGCTCAGTGAACAACAACAGTAAAACAACATTTCTTGTATGAATCTGAGCAGTTAGTCTCATTCCTTTGCTTCCTTTGTGCCCCCCCTATATGGTGACATGACAAATGCCCCCTGCTGTTTGTAGTTGACCCCAGTCTGTCCCCGGAGCACAGCCCCTCCACACACATGTTATGAGCATTAGCCTCCAGGCTTATTAAGAGATAAGCTGCTGGGATTGCATGCTAGTTACAGAGGAGGATGACAGACTACAGGGAGGCAAAACTCAGGAGAATCCCTGAGAAATTAGGAGCAATTAGCAAACCTGACATAAAATAAAGCTTCATTTTAAGGTCTGTGTCTTATTAGAGTTCTAAACCATCCAAGGCACCCTCTGAAGAGTAAAGATAACTGTAGCGCTGCCCAGAATCTCCTGTCTGATGTCTGAAGGCAAAGCTATTTTCAGACAGTTATTCACTCAACAGGGAACGACTGACATACAGAAAAACAACAAATACAAACTACTCTTGGACTTTTGAGAGTGGAGGGGTACTTAAACAACAGCATCTCCAGAGGGGAGACACAAACCGAGTCCAGATGACAGGTGGACACTGAGTGGAGCAGAGATCTAAAGTGGTCTAAAGGAAGGTTATAGAAGATAAAAACCCCGTCCTTACTGTTGGCTGCCAGCAGAAGCAGAGAAGCCAGGAGCAGCAGACAGTACTGGGCAGCTCCCATGGTGCTTGTGGTCCTCAGCCGTCCGTATCACACAATGAAAAGCAGGTTGTTTGCTCCTAAAGCCCCCTGAGCTTAATCTGGTCGATCAGATGAGCGAATATCCCCTCCTGCACTGACCAGGCCCTCCGCTGGGGCCCTCAGCCCTGCGTTCACCGTGTGTTCAGCCTGGAAGGAGACAACTGGAACAGATTAATTCTTTCACATTAAAGGCTTCTGCAGTCCAGCCACACCCATCCTGAGTCAGCCGCCTCTCCACCTTGTCCCCGTCTCCACCTGGTCCTGTCTTACATCACCACCAAACTGATCTCTGAACTTTAACTGGTACAACTAAGGCAACAAATGAGAGAACCAACACTGTCTATTATGAAAAGAGTAAAATATGTCAGCTGTTTTTTGTGATCGCTGAAGTGCTGATGTTGATGATCTGCATTCACCCTGCTGCTGCTGTGAGAAAGTGTGATTTCGTTATGTTCAGTGATCATTTCAACCTCTCTGCCTGCTTTCTAACCAGTCCAGTCCTCGACTGTGCTAAAATAATCTAAAGATCAACCTCATAAGCAGAAATATGTGGATAAATATGTATATTTGACCAAATATTAATTTCTAATTAACATCTGAATATACCCTATCTCTTCTCTATCACTTCTCTAACTCCTGAAACAAACATCTATAATGCACCAGATGCTGTTTCCTGTTGTCTTTAAGGACCACAGTGAGCCCAGAGTGCTGTATTGCCATCTTTTATTGCACTTTGTAAGCAGATGCTGTACAGTAGCTGTGCAGAGAAGTTATTCCTCAGTGTGACACGACGACCATAGCAGGACGAGGACATATCCATCCAAAATTAAATTACTCCTGGTCACAACTGAATACAGTCACGGTTTGTTTGCTTTATATCAAAATAAAATCCAAAAAAATAGTTCCACAATTTCATCGAGAGAGCTATGACAAGTATGACAAATATCTACAAGGTTACATGAGGGAAGCGGGCTGAGGATGATGATGATGAAGAATAACTATCAAAAATGCAGATGAGTCTTTTTCATTATTGGACTTTCCCACAGTACAGTATATACAAACATTAACATGACAAGTTCTTCTTCTTCTTCTTTCACATGCAGTAAGTTATTGTGATAGTTTGTGTTCTATTAGTGGTGCATCGACATTTTAATGGATGAGTCTAAATCTCCGTTCCTCTTTTTCAAAGTCCGTCTCTCTCCGTCATCACGAGGAAACAACAGCAGGAGTGGGTAAACAGTCTTCTCCCTCAGTGGCTGTCATGGCAACGTTATTAAAGATAATTTAACCCACAAGCGACGCTCTCACTTTCTCGTCATCACACACACACACTCGCACGCGCAGACACACTCATTAGTGATATGATATATTTTCTAAAACTTTAAACCAGACCCCTGATACGGTACGATACACGGACACATCAAAAATGTACAGAGTGATTAAGAGGAAGCCGCTCCTGTGGATCCTGTATACACAAAGTCAGTATGAACTCAACCCCGAGACCAGTTTGGCCGTAGATGTCCATCAGTCCTGGGAGGAGTGGTCAGATATTTCTGCACTGCTCCTTTTTCCATGTTGTTCTCCTACAACCACTCCTCTCCTCTGAGAGATTTGGCCCTGGTGTGCTGTGCTTGCTAACTCTTCCCCATCTTGGCGATCAGCTCATCACAGATCTTCGTCAACTCCTCGATCTCTTTGTTCTGTGAAACAGTCACAATAAATTACAGTTTATGCCCTTTATATATATATATATTCACTCTTTACATGCCAGGACTCCGTTAGTGAGGAATACCAACCGACCTTTTGCTCCAAAGTGCGCTCCAGAGAGTCCACCTTCATCTGCTCCTTCCTCACACTGGCCTGGTAGGCAGCCTGCTCCTGCTTGGACTTGGCCCGCACCTGAGCGATCTCTGAGTTGGCCCTGCAAACAAAGAGAATCAAGTCACATATGACTTGTCTTATGAAGGTTCAACCACAAGCTGAAGAATTCATCTTTAAAAATGTCAGATAGGTGGAAAATAATAATCAGTGGGAACAGCTGATTACACTAAGCTCCACCCAGATCCATCCGTCATATTGTTGAGCTAATGTGCACTCTTCGCTTCTTACTGTGGTGTTCATAGACTCACTTGTCTAGTTTCTCCTCTGCGTGAATCTTCAGGGCCTGGTAGCGCTGCTCCTCCTTTCGTACCCTGGACAGATACTCCTGAGCACATTTCTTCAGAACTTCTTCATTCTGAGCGGAGCGAGAAACATTTTAATGACTTGTGATAAAGGTTGTACAAGGCTGAGAAGGGTTAAGGTTAAACACTGTTGTGTGTGGTGAGAGTGATTCAGTCACCTTGCGGAAGCCCTCCAGCACATCTTTCATCTTCTCGTAGCGTCGGAAGAGGTCGGCCAGAGACTTTTCCACGGAGTTGAGGTCGGCCAGGGCCTGGTCCTTCTCCATGATCAGCTGCTGGATGGTGTGGTGAGAGAGAGACTTCTCTTTCTGGTCATCCTCTGATGGACACACACACAAACACACCATCTATGTAGTGAAGAGTCTGCTGGCACGAGTGCCGTTTACAGCAACACACACGGGCACAAACAAACACTTCATTTTTGACAATATACCAAAATGGATTTGTGGGTTAGAATGATTTAACAGCGTTTAAATCTATGCCATATAGCATGCAAACAAAACACTGAACAATGGGGAAACCAAAGAGGCCAATAAACCTTAGAGCCTGAGCCGGTTTGCTTCAGAGTTAAATGCCAAAGCTCACGCAGTATTTCAGCCCCTTTCCAGCTTTACCTTTCCTGTCCTGTCACAAGCTTAGATGATCAACCTGCTTTGCTCACTGACTCTGCATGAAGGACTTTCACAACCATTTAAGCACAGAAGCCAGGTGCAGATGTGCATGTAAAGGTTTCCAACATTTATATGTATCTAAAAGTTTGGATTACATTTGTGTAATGTTGTACTTAATATCAGCAGCTGAGGGATTACAGAAAGGGCACAGGAGATTATTTTTTTTACCCATTAAAACACAACACAGTGTCTCAAACATACAGGATGAAATGCAACACAACGGACAAATGTCACTGAATGAGATGAAGGAGGCGAGCACATCGGCCCCCCTCCCCGACAGACTGATGGAGCGATGCGAGCTGAAACAAACAAGTGAAGGACAATTCTGCATTACTCACCTGGCATGCCTGTCAGGGTTATCAAACAGTGAGGGGCAAAGATGGGAGCAGAACAGAAAAGAGGGGACTGTGTTAAGTCAAGCTGGGAGGGCAAGACAAGTGATAGAGCCGAGTGTTAGACAGAAGCAAATTGTTCCTTTTCTGTGACGGTGCTTTAATGAGAGTAAGAAATGAAATTAGATTTGCAGCGTAAATCAAATTCTTAGGAATGTCCAGAGGTGGCGAAGAAAATGACACGTGAGAAGAGGAGAAATGCAAAGAGTGAACCTGCTGCAGAGTTAAATGAGTCCAGAAAAGCCGGAGGCGAGTGGGCAAAGGTGAGCAGGTCCAAAGACATCAGGATTCAGTTCATATTGATCAGAGTGAAGGTTAGCACGCAGCAAAGCTAGCTAATGTGGGAGGATAAAACACTTCTTCACTCTCTGAAATCAGTGGCGATGGAGAGCGAACACAGGATACTTTGATAAGTCTGCAAATAAACAGGTGCAGCAAAAAGGAAGTGGCAGAAAATAAAATCCAGATGTGAAAAGACAGAAGGTCCAGTAACCTAACAACTGACTCACCTATCATCTGTGCAATCGTCTTCTCGTACTCAGCAACAATTCTCCTGTGAAACGAGGAAGATCATCAGCATATGGACGGAGTTACATCAGTATGATCAGTAAACACGTCTCTACAACAATCTTATTTTAGGCATGAGAATAAAGCTTTTGTTTCAATAAAAACTGGATTTGGGTTTGTATTAGTCAACTAGTGCTTTTCTTTATAACTATGATATTATATCTATCTACTGTATCTATCTGCTGGACCAGCAGGGCCCAATAGGCAGTCTTGTTTTGGAAAAAGCAGGTTGCCAGAGGTAAGAGGATTGATTAGCCGTGCCTCCCCTTTAGCCTCTTAGCCCCTCCTTATCCGGAGCCCAATCAGTCAAATGAAGTAAGCCCTGTCTTATCCACACTAACTGATCTGTGGCCAGCTGGACCCACACCCACCACCTGCTGACATACAACAAGGTTTCAGTGCTGCACATCTCCGTCTCCTTGAACCCCAGTTCCCCAAAGCCCAGAGCAACCATTTGCCAGCCACAGATTGATCGTCTGAAGACGTGCAGTTGATACCGGCTTGCAGCTGCTGGAGGTCAGTTGACGGTGTATAATCCAAATGACAGCAGCTTAAATCCTCTCACACGTTTTCTCATGCATATCTAGCTTTTTAACGCTAAAACACATATCTTATCATCCACACGTATCCCTCTATTCTCCTCCACTAACACTCAAACTGGTCTGGACTCAGATG